>NC_053391.1:94970720-95171433 GCF_905171765.1 Bufo bufo
TCGTAGTCTGACTATAGCCAAGAGGGCAGTGGCAGAACTGAGTAATTGTGTAAAATCTAAAGCTTCTGGAAGTTCTGCTTGTGTTCGAACTTGAACTTACAATTATCTTCTGACCCCCATGTATTAAACTCTAGAGAGGTCATTGTGAGCGATGCAAAGCAGCTCTTCTTCATGGACATTCACTGCTGTATAGAGACTTTTACAATGGATAACACAGACCTTTTTAGCTAAAAAGGAGTTAGCCCATTAAAAGTGGTTGTCCAACCAGAAGCATTGTACATTTTTAAACCAGCATCTGCATCTGAATACTTTTGTAATTTCATGTTATTAAAAATGGGTCCAGCCACTCAGTTATACAATAAAATGTATCTGTATAGCGCCACCTGCTGTTTGTTCTTTTCCTTATTTCTATGTCCACCTCAGTAATATCGTTGAGATGGTCACACATGCTCCGTTCCATCATTCAACTGCCACCAGCTATATCTGCTGTTAGATGCTGTGAAAAATGCAGGGAGAGAGCTGCAGCAGAAAGAACACAACCCCTGAGCTGTCAGCCTGAAGAAAATCTAGCAGGGCAATGAATGGAGAGATCTCTGGATCCATGCGAGATACAGGGCTGTTTATCTAGATTGGTGGTAGATAGGTAAACGTTCATATAATTGCTCCCTGTTGCCCCTTATTGCCCACTAATTCTTAGTTTTATTTGTGTATTTATTTCCTTTTGGGTATACTGAACTGCACTGTGTATTTATTGTCACCATTCACATCAGGCCCGAGCCACCCTGTGTACCCTTACTCCTCCTGACAGCTGCTGTCACTGCTTTTTGGTTGATAGGGCCAGATTTCTGCACAGTGACCTTATCTGTCCCTGTCAATCAGAAAGGAGTGGGATTGGCTGGCAGAGGAAGACAAGGAGTAAGAGTGCACAGAGTGCCTTGGGTCCACCCTTATTGCACTTAACTGCTAATTTGCATATGAGTTAAAAGTACTTTTTGTCCAGAATAAAGCGATGGATCGCTAAGTGAAAGGTATCATTACATTCAACTGAACTAGTTCTACAAGACCTACTATCTAATTCCATCCACTTATGAGCAGTTCTTTATGCAAGGCTAGCCACTTCAATATGGGGAACATTTCAGGTTCTTTGCTGATCTTTGCTATCCCCTTGGCGGCAAGAGCATGTGTTTAATTTATGACGAGGCACAGACCTAGTCTTAACCACCTCAGCCCCCATAGCTTAAACACCCTGAAAGACCAGGCCACTTTTTACACTTCTGACCTACACTAGTTTCACCGTTTATTGCTCGGTCATGCAACTTACCACCCAAATGAATTTTACCTCCTTTTCTTCTCACTAATAGAGCTTTCATTTGGTCGTATTTCATTGCTGCTGACATTTTTACTTTTTTTGTTATTAATCGAAATTTAACGATTTTTTTGCAAAAAAATGCCATTTTTCACTTTCAGTTGTAAAATTTTGCAAAAAAACCGAGATCCATATATACATTTTGCTCTAAATTTATTGTTCTACATGTCTTTGATAATAAAAAAATGTTTGGGTAAAAAAAAAAATGGTTTGGGTAAAAGTTATAGCGTTTACAAACTATGGTACAAAAATGTGAATTTCCGCTTTTTGAAGCAGCTCTGACTTTCTGAGCACCTGTCATGTTTCCTGAGGTTCTACAATGCCCAGACAGTACAAACACCCCACAAATGACCCCATTTCGGAAAGTAGACACCCTAAGGTATTCGCTGATGGGCATAGTGAGTTCATAGAACTTTTTATTTTTTGTCACAAGTTGGCGGAAAATGATGATTTTTTTTTTTTTTTCTTACAAAGTCTCATATTCCACTAACTTGTGACAAAAAATAAAAACTTCCATGAACTCACTATGCCCATCAGCGAATACCTTGGGATGTCTTCTTTCCAAAATGGGGTCACTTGTGGGGTAGTTATACTGCCCTGGCATTCTAGGGGCCCAAATGTGTGGTAAGGAGTTTGAAATCAAATTCTGTAAAAAATGGCTGGTGAAATCCGAAAGGTGCTCTTTGTAATGTGGGCCACTTTGCCCACCTAGGCTGCAAAAAAGTGTCACACATGTGGTATCTCCGTATTCAGGAGAAGTTGGGGAATGTGTTTTGGGGTGTCATTTTACATATACCCATGCTGGGTGAGAGAAATATCTTGGCAAAAGACAACTTTGTATAAAAAAAATGGTAAAAGTTGTCTTTTGCCAAGATATTTCTCTCACCCAGCATGGGTATATGTAAAATGACACCCCAAAACACATTCCCCAACTTCTCCTGAGTACGGCGATACCAGATGTGTGACACTTTTTTGCAGCCTAGATGCGCAAAGGTGCCCAAATTCCTTTTAGGAGGGCATTTTTAGACATTTGGATACCAGACTTCTTCTCACGCTTTGGGGCCCCTAGAATGCCAGGGCAGTATAAATACCCCACATGTGACCCCATTTTGGAAAGAAGACACCCCAAGGTATTCAATGAGGGGCATGGCGAGTTCATAGAAAAAAAATTTTTTGGCACAAGTTAGCGGAAATTGATATTTTTTATTTTTTTCTCACAAAATCTCCCTTTCCGCTAACTTGGGACAAAAATTTCAATCTTTCATGGACTCAATATGCCCCTCACAGAATACCTTGGGGTGTCTTATTTCCGAAATGGGGTCACATGTGGGGTATTTATACTGCCCTGGCATTCTAGGGGCCCTAAAGCGTGAGAAGAAGTCTGGAATATAAATGTCTAAAGAATTTTACGCATTTGGATTCCGTGAGGGGTATGGTGAGTTCATGTGAGATTTTATTTTTTGACACAAGTTAGTGGAATATGAGACTTTGTAAGAAAAAAAAATAAAAATTCCGCTAACTTGGGCCAAAAAAATGTCTGAATGGAGCCTTACAGGGGGGTGATCAATGACAGGGGGGGGGTGATCAATGACAGGGGGGGTGATCAATGACAGGGGGGTGATCAGGGAGTCTATATGGGGTGATCACCCCCCTGTCATTGATCACCCCCCTATAAGGCTCCATTCAGATGTCCGTATGTGTTTTGCGGATCCGATCCATGTATCAGTGGATCCATAAAAATCATACGGACATCTGAATGCAGCCTTACAGGGGGGTGATCAATGACAAGGGGGTGATCAGGGAGTCTATATGGGGTGATCACCACAGTCATTGATCACTCCCCTGTAAGGCTCCATTCAGATGTCCGGATGTGTTTTGCGGATCCGATCCATCTATCAGTGGATCCGTAAAATTCATACGGACCTCTGAATGGAGCCTTACAGGGGGTTATCAATGACAGGGGGGTGATCAATGACAGGGGGGTGATCAGGGAGTATATATGGGGTGATCACCTCCGTCATTGATCACTCCCCTGTAAGGCTGCATTCAGACGTCCGTATGTGTTTTGCGGATCCGATCCATCTATCAGTGGATCCGTAAAATTCATACGGACCTCTGAATGGAGCCTTACAGGGGGTTATCAATGACAGGGGGGTGATCAGGGAGTCTATATGGGGTGATCACCTCCGTCATTGATCACTCCCCTGTAAGGCTGCATTCAGACGTCCGTATGTGTTTTGCGGATCTGATCCATCTATCAGTGGATCCGTAAAATTCATACGGACCTCTGAATGGAGCCTTACAGGGGGTTATCAATGACAGGGGGGTGATCAGGGAGTCTATATGGGGTGATCTGGGGTGATCAGGGGTGAATAAGGGGTTAATAAGTGACGGGGGGGGGGGGGTAGTGTAGTGGTGGTTGGTGCTACTTTACTGAGCTACCTGTGTCCTCTGGTGGTCGATCCAAACAAAGGGGACCACCAGAGGACCAGGTAGCAGGTATATTAGACGCTGTTATCATAACAGCGTCTAATATACCTGTTAGGGGTTAAAAAAAACACATCTCCAGCCTGCCAGCGAACGATCGCCGCTGGCAGGCTGGAGATCAACTCTCTTACCTTCCGTTCATGTGAGCGCGCGTGCCTGTGTGCGCGCGTTCACAGGAAATCTCGCGTCTCGCGAGATGACGCACGGATGCGTCCAGGAGGAATAAATCAACCACCTTCCGGACGCATCCGTGCGTTAGGCGGTCGGGAGGTGGTTAAATTAGTCGCGTCCTCCAGCAGCACATGCACATAAACTGAAATCTGGCATAGATTTCAGCCATAATTGACGCAAAAAAACTGGTTTAAATGATGATAAAGGTGTTGGGGACAATGGCCCCATCCAGACTCCTTCCTGTCATGCCCCTTTTTCAGAAAGTGGTGTGGGGAGAGCAGAAAGAACCCTTGCACCTAGATTTAGGCACACTGGCGTATAAAAAGTCGCCAACCCGGGGTTTGAGGTTTTTTTTTTACCCAGAAGATTGGCATGGTGGTGATAAGTTCCCCCTATGTGTCTGTAGTGGTGTTCACCAACTCCTTCAGCTTCTCTCCTGCCTCCACCTCTCACGCCGCATCTACAATATTATAGGGATCTGACCAAGGAGACAGTGGGGACTTTTTTAGTTTTCAAACATTTTTATAGAATTTTTCAAAAATGAATACTGAACAAACAAAACCAAGAGGGCGGGGGGGGGGGGGGGTATGGATGGGGTGGGGGGTGTAGATGTTGGGAAGACCAGGAAATTCATATTAATACCGTCCTCCTGAAAAGTCAGAAAATACGGTGGTAGACTGTTTAAAAATTGGGTCAAATGGCCCCTAAAATAATTATAACTGTAGCCTGAGCATGGCTGGGATGGATTTAGGTCTCTGGCTTTTTGCGGCAAAACCTGTAATAAACACAAAGACATTATTATAGTATACATATATAGAGAGAGCAGTTATGTGCAGTGTGTGATGTCAGAATGTGCGGCTAGGAAGGTGACATTATGTGTTTTATCTCAGATTGTAAGATCCATCACAACATCTGTAATAATGACTTAGATCTAAGGAGTGGATTTCTAATGTCCTAGTGTTATAAGTAAAGTGAAATATTACATACATGCAGTAGAGGATGATGGCAAATAAAACCAGGAACACGAGGAGGACAATGAATGGAATTGCCGCTATCAGTCCGAAATCCATGTCCTGGAGCAATTCAGTACTGTGAATATCTAACATCCACATTGTTCCTAAGAATAACAGTAACAATAATTCATATAACTAGGGATGCAGAATAGGACAAATTAATGAAATTGTCTTAAAGAAAAACTGCCTTTGCTGCCCAAACCAACCTTCATTTTTCACGAGCAGCGTAGAAACTGACATCATAATGAGGGATTTCTGAGTGATCTGTGCTCTATATGATGTGCAAATTAAAATCAACAAAACTTCTATTATTTTAGAAAGAAAACTATAATCGCAGGTGAGCGACTTGTTCTCCTTCACCTGCCCTCACAATCACATCTACATCTCCTGAACATTTGTCTAGAACCCGGTGATTTCATAATAGTTATTACATAACTTCTCGGTGACTTACAGCATATCACCTAACTGATTTTACTCGGTGTATTCCTACGAGTAGCAATTTCACAGGATTTATTTATTTTTTTGTAGTGTGAGATCTTAAATACCCCGCAGATTTTTTAAGACTGGCAGTTCCTGTGCTGGTCTTAATAAGAATTGTGCTGGAGTAAGATGTGCTAAATTTTAAGTGAAGGCCTCATAATACATTTGGAGTGTTTTCAGGTTGTCCATGTACCAGGAAGGTAAATGTACTGTGAGCTGGGATAGATGTCGTTTGTAACTTACTCCACTTTCTGGCTACAACTTGCAAAATTTGGCTTGCAGAAAAAAGACTTTTGTATATTAGAAAACTGGAGGACAGCCTTTACCAAATCCCCCCTAGGTGTAGTCCTAGTCTTAGTCACACAATTGCTGATAATGCATGCATTACTCTCATCTTATAAACACCATATTTTACACATGGAGGACACTTACCGGGTGCCTCCTCCAGATTTTTCTCCATTCCTGAAGGTAGTTGACTCTTCAGACGAAGTGGAGGTAGTGGACGGCAGGATACATAGGATGACCAAATAAATAGCAGCAGTAGAATCATCATTTTTTAGCAAGTAAACTGTAGTCGCAGGGGAGTGATGTGTGCGCCTTCTCCTCTCTTCACAATCACACCTATGTCTCCTGAGCAGTCACCTTTTGTCTAGAACTCGGTGATGTCATAATAGCTGCTATGTCACCCCTCTGTGACTTCTGACCTTTCATACACTACTATGACATCACTATGTATATCTCCCCTCTGTGACTTCTGACCTTATGGGCCCTAGTGCATGAGTTCAGCTTGGGCCCCCCTTCCCTCAGTGCTTTGTGGCCAGGGGCAGGGGGGCACATAGCCTTCATGCTGCCTAAGGCAAAAATTGAAAAGGAGGCACCCCTCCATGCCAAATTCTTGACCGGACCCTTCCTTTCAGCCAAAGGTGTAACTTGACCAGAATCACAAGGATCTTTTGGGCCCCCAGGCTCCTTAGCCCAGTAGTGACTACTATCTCTGAACCCCCTATAGCTACGCCCCTGCTGGCTTCAGTGGCGTTGTCTTTTAAACTGCTAAGGACATTGATTGGCTGCAGTGGTCACGTGGTGTATGCAGACATTTTACCTAAACAAAGCTGGGTGGGGGGATCAGAGGGGCATTACTGGAAGCAGAAGAGTATTAAACTGGTGAGTATACCTTCTTTTATCTATTTTGACAACGCCTGGCTTTTGGGGAGATTTTGGAACAACTCTGACAACCCCTTTAAAGAGGACCTTTCACCACTCCTGACATGCCTGTTTTAATAGCTACTTACATTCCCCCTGTGATAACAATTCTGGGACATATATTCTTATAGCTCTATGTTGTGCCATTTGTTTATTATTTCTACTAGAAGTTATGAATGAATTGCTAGCAGTCTGCAGTAAGGGTACAGAGGGTTGGTAACAATTTGGGGGGGGGGGGTGTACCTGCATAGACTCACTCTATCCGTTCAGTGCTGACATTTTCAGATTGTGCAGTTACACACCCCCAACTGCTTACCTCCCCTCTGTACCCTTACTGCAGACTGCTAGCAATTCATTCATAATCTCTAGAAGAAATAATAAAGGAATGCCACAACATGAAGCCATAAGAATATATGTCCCAGAATTGAATTGTTATCACAGGGGTAATGCAAGTACCCTTAGTGCAGACTGATAGCAATTCATTCATAACTTCTAGTAGAAATAATAAAGGAATAGCACAACATACACTCACCTAAAGAATTATTAGGAACACCTGTTCTATTTCTCATTAATGCAATTATCTAGTCAACCAATCACATGGCAGTTGCTTCAATGCATTTAGGGGGGTGGTCCTGGTCAAGACAATCTCCTGAACTCCAAACTGAATGTCAGAATGGGAAAGAAAGGTGATTTAAGCAATTCTGAGCATGGCATGGTTGTTGGTGCCAGACGGGCCGGTCTGAGTATTTCACAATCTGCTCAGTTACTGGGATTTTCACGCACAACCATTTCTAGGGTTTACAAAGAATGGCGTGAAAAGGGAAAAACATCCAGTATGCGGCAGTCCTGGATGCTAGAGGTCAGAGGAAAATGGGCCGACTGATTCAAGCTGATAGAAGAGCAACGTTGACTGAAATAACCACTCGTTTAAACCGAGGTATGCAGCAAAGCATTTGTGAAGCCACAACACGCACAACCTTGAGGCGGATGGGCTACAACAGCAGAAGACCCCACCGGGTACCACTCATCTCCACTACAAATAGGAAAAAGAGGCTACAATTTGCACGAGCTCACCAAAATTGGACTGTTGAAGACTGGAAAAATGTTGCCTGGTCTGATGAGTCTCGATTTCTGTTGAGACATTCAAATGGTAGAGTCCGAATTTGGCGTAAACAGAATGAGAACATGTATCCATCCTCTGATGGCTACTTCCAGCAGGATAATGCACCATGTCACAAAGCTCGAATCATTTCACATTGGTTTCTTGAACATGACAATGAGTTCACTGTACTAAAATGGCCCCCACAGTCACCAGATCTCAACCCAATAGAGCATCTTTGGGATGTGGTGGAACGGGAGCTTCGTGCCCTGGATGTGCATCCCTCAAATCTCCATCAACTGCAAGATGCTATCCTATCAATATGGGCCAACATTTCTAAAGAATGCTATCAGCACCTTGTTGAATCAATGCCACGTAGAATTAAGGCAGTTCTGAAGGCAAAAGGGGGTCCAACACCGTATTAGTATGGTGTTCCTAATAATTCTTTAGGTGAGTGTATAAACATAAGAATAGAGGCTCCCTATGGTCGGTGCCATTGCATTGTCGACCGCAATTTGCAGTCTGCAGCATGGGCCCGGGCCCTTTGTGTGCATGAGGCCTTATACTCATGAATTATTGTGCCTGCCTATCACGCCAGCATCTAAACCAGATGTCAGCTATCCTGACCATTTGCACGCATAGCGTTAAAAGTACATGGCAAGAACTTTTCTAATATACTGCTCTGTATTATTATACTGTTGAGCAACAGATGAGCCTACAATTTAATATTTTACTAAAATCCCACTTAGGATAGATAGCCAGCAATTAACCCTGTATTCTACCATGTACTACAAAGTCTAGTTCTCCAATACACAGTTAAATTATGTAGATCTCTTATGAGTAGGGATGAGCGAACCTGAACTGTATAGTTCGGGTTCGTACCGAATTTTGGGGTGTCCGTGACACGGACCCGAACCCGAACATTTTCGTAAAAGTCCGTGTTCGGGTTTGGTGTTCGGCGCTTTCTTGGCGCTTTTTGAAAGGCTGCAAAGCAGCCAATCAACAAGCGTCATACTACTTGCCCCAAGAGGCCATCACAGCCTTGCCTACTATTGGCATGGCTGTGATTGGCCAGTGCAGCATGTGACCCAGCCTCTATATAAGCTTGGGTCACGTTGCGCTGCACGTCACTCTGCTGATTGAAGCATAGGGAGAGGTTGCAGCTGCGACGTTAGGGCGAGATTAGGCAGTGATTAACTCCTCCAAAAGACTTCATTCTGTGATCGATCTGCAGCTGTGGATCATTGAAGTGCTAATATTGACTTGCTCACTTTTTTGAGGCTGCCCAGAGCGTTTTTAGATCACTTTTTTTCTGGGGTGATCGGCGGCCATTTAGTGACTTGTGGTGCGCCAGCACAAGCTATCACCAAGTGTATTTAACCATCAATAGTGTGGTTATTTTGTGCTATATCCTACATCAGCTGCAGGCTGAGCCTGTGTCACCGAAGTGCATTTAACCATCAACAGTCTGGTTATTTTTTGGCCATATACTACATCAGCTGCAGGCTGAGCCTGTGTCACCGAAGTGCATTTAACCATCAACAGTCTGATTATTTTTTGGCCATATACTACATCTGGTGCAGGCTGAGCCTGTGTCACCCAAGTGCATTTAACCATCAACAGTGTGGTTATTTTTTGGCCATATACTACATCAGGGGCAAGTTGAGCCTGTCACCCAGCGCCTAAAAAATAGACCTGACATTTCTATTCAACCAAATCTGTACTGTTTTAGCTGGTCCAGTTATTTGTAGTGACCGTAAAAGCACACTTTTTGTTCTGGGTTGAAAAACTATTCCCAAATTTGCCATTCTCAAAATAACTAGTTTCTGGTATATGAGGCCTACTTGAAATCTATCCCAAAAAGGATATCTTACATTGAAGGTACTGATAGTGTAATTCAGAAAAACCTAAGACACACGCTACCGTGCAGCTAGAAGTCTGATTCTGTGATTAAACCTTAACCTGTCACACAGTGCAAAAAAAAACAGGTCTCACATTTCTATTCAAGCAAATCTGTACTGTTTTAGCTGGTCAAGTTATTTGTAGTGACCGTAAAAGCTAATTTTTTTTCTGGGTGGAAAAACTATTCCCAAATTTGCCATTCTCAAAATAACTAGTTTCTGGTATTTGAGGCCTACTTGAAATCTATCCCAAAAAGGATATCTTACATTGAAGGTACTGATAGTGTCATTCAGAAAAAAATAAGACACACGCTACCGTGCAGCTAGAAGTCTGATTCTGTGATTAAACCTTAACCTGTCACACTATTCCCAAATTTGCCATTCTCAAAATTGTGGTGAACGGGAACAATGAGGAAAACATCTAATAAGGGACGCGGACGTGGACATGGTCGTGGTGGTGTTAGTGGACCCTCTGGTGCTGGGAGAGGACGTGGCCGTTCTGCCACAGCCACACGTCCTAGTGTACCAACTACCTCAGGTCCCAGTAGCCGCCAGAATTTACAGGGATATTTGGTGGGGCCCAATGCCGTTCTAAGGATGGTAAGGCCTGAGCAGGTACAGGCATTAGTCAATTGGGTGGCCGACAGTGCATCCAGCACGTTCACATTATCTCCCACCCAGTCTTCTGCAGAAAGCGCACAGATGGCGCATGAAAACCAAGCCCATCAGTCTGTCACATCACCCCTTAGGTTTCCTGATGATGAGGACATGGGAATACCACCTCAGCACGTCTCTGATGATGACGAAACACAGGTGCCAACTGCTGCGTCTTTCTGCAGTGTGCAGACTGAACAGGAGGTCAGGGATCAAGACTGGGTGGAAGACGATGCAGGGGATGATGAGGTCCTAGACCCCACATGGAATGAAGGTCGTGCCACTGACTTTCACAGTTCGGAGGAAGAGGCAGTGGTGAGACCGAGCCAACAGCGTAGCAAAAGAGGGAGCAGTGGGCAAAATCAGAACACCCGCCGCCAAGAGACTCCGCCTGCTACTGACTGCCGCCATCTGGGACCGAGCACCCCAAAGGCAGCTTCAAGGAGTTCCCTGGCATGGCACTTCTTCAAACAATGTGCTGACGACAAGACCCGAGTGGTTTGCACGCTGTGCCATCAGAGCCTGAAGCGAGGCATTAACGTTCTGAACCTTAGCACAACCTGCATGACCAGGCACCTGCATGCAAAGCATGAACTGCAGTGGAGTAAACACCTTAAAAACAAGGAAGTCACTCAGGCTCCCCCTGCTGCCTCTTCTGCTGCTGCCGCCTCGGCCTCTTCTGCTGCTGCCGCTGCCTCGGCCTCTACTGCTGCTGCTGCTGCCGCCGCCTCGGCCTCTTCCTCCGCCTCTGGAGGAACGTTGGCACCTGCCGCCCAGCAAACATGGGATGTACCACCAACACCACCACCTGCGTCACCAAGCATCTCAACCATGTCACACGGCAGCGTTCAGCTCTCCATCTCACAAACATTTGAGAGAAAGCGTAAATTCCCACCTAGCCACCCTCGATCCCTGGCCCTGAATGCCAGCATTTCTAAACTACTGGCCTATGAAATGCTGTCATTTAGGCTGGTGGACACACACAGCTTCAAACAGCTCATGTCGCTTGCTGTCCCACAGTATGTTGTTCCCAGCCGCCACTACTTCTCCAAGAGAGCCGTGCCTTCCCTGCACAAACAAGTGTCCGATAAAATCAAGTGTGCACTGCGCAACGCCATCTGTGGCAAGGTCTACCTAACCACAGATACGTGGACCAGTAAGCACGGCCAGGGACGCTATATTTCCCTAACTGCACACTGGGTAAATGTAGTGGCGGCTGGGCCCCAGGCGGAGAGCTGTTTGGCGCACGTCCTTCCGCCGCCAAGGATCGCAGGGCAACATTCTTTGCCTCCTGTCTCCTCCTCCTCCTACTCAGCTTCCTCCTCCTCTTCTTCCACCTGCTCATCCAGTCAGCCACACACCTTCACCACCAACTTCAGCACAGCCCGGGGTAAACGTCAGCAGGCCATTCTGAAACTCATATGTTTGGGGGACAGGCCCCACACCGCACAGGAGTTGTGGCGGGGTATAGAACAACAGACCGACGAGTGGTTGCTGCCGGTGAGCCTCAAGCCCGGCCTGGTGGTGTGCGATAATGGGCGAAATCTCGTTGCAGCTCTGGGACTAGCCGGTTTGACGCACATCCCTTGCCTGGCGCATGTGCTGAATTTGGTGGTGCAGAAGTTCATTCGCAACTACCCCGACATTTCAGAGCTGCTGCATAAAGTGCGGGCCGTCTGTTCGCGCTTCCGGCGTTCACACCCTGCCGCTGCTCGCCTGTCTGCGCTACAGCGTAACTTCGGCCTTCCCGCTCACCGCCTCATATGCGACGTACCCACCAGGTGGAACTCCACCTTGCATATGCTGGACAGACTGTGCGAGCAGCAGCAGGCCATAGTGGAGTTTCAGCTGCAGCACGCACGGGTCAGTCGCACTGTGGATCAGACACACTTCACCACCAATGACTGGGCCTCCATGCGAGACCTGTGTGTCCTGTTGCGCTGTTTCGAGTACTCCACCAACATGGCCAGTGGCGATGACGCCGTTATCAGCGTTACAATACCACTTCTATGTCTCCTTGAGAAAACACTTAGGGCGATGATGGAAGAGGAGGTGGCCCAGGAGGAAGAGGAGGAAGAGGGGTCATTTTTAGCACTTTCAGGCCAGTCTCTTCGAAGTGACTCAGAGGGAGGTTTTTTGCAACACCAGAGGCCAGGTACAAATGTGGCCAGACAGGGCCCACTACTGGAGGACGAGGAGGACGAGGATGAGGAGGAGGTGGAGGAGGATGAGGATGAAGCATGTTCACAGCGGGGTGGCACCCAAAGCAGCTCGGGCCCATCACTGGTGCGTGGCTGGGGGGAAACGCAGGACGAAGACGATACGCCTCCCACAGAGGACAGCTTGTCCTTACCTCTGGGCAGCCTGGCACACATGAGCGACTACATGCTGCAGTGCCTGCGCAACGACAGCAGAGTTGCCCACATTTTAACGTGTGCGGACTACTGGGTTGCCACCCTGCTGGATCCCCGGTACAAAGACAATGTGCCCACCTTACTTCCTACACTGGAGCGTGATAGGAAGATGCGCGAGTACAAGCGCACGTTGGTAGACGCGCTACTGAGAGCATTCCCAAATGTCACAGGGGAACCAGTGGAAGCCCAAGGCGAAGGCAGAGGAGGAGCAAGAGGTCGCCAACGCAGCTGTATCACGGCCAGCTCCTCTGAGGGCAGGGTTAGCATGGCAGAGATGTGGAAAAGTTTTGTCACCACGCCACAGCTAACTGCACCACCACCTGATACGGAACGTGTTAGCAGGAGGCAACATTTCACTAACATGGTGGAACAGTACCTGTGCACACCCCTCCACGTACTGACTGATGGTTCGGCCCCATTCAACTTCTGGGTCTCCAAATTGTCCACGTGGCCAGAGCTAGCCTTTTATGCCTTGGAGGTGCTGGCCTGCCCGGCGGCCAGCGTTTTGTCTGAACGTGTATTCAGCACGGCAGGGGGCGTCATTACATACAAACGCAGCCGCCTGTCTACAGCCAATGTGGACAAGCTGACGTTCATAAAAATGAACCAGGCATGGATCCCACAGGACCTGTCCATCCCTTGTGCAGATTAGACATTAACTACCTCCCCTTAACAATATATTATTCTACTCCAGGGCACTTCCTCATTCAATACTATTTTTAATTTCATTTTACCATTATATTGCGGGGCAACCCAAAGTTGAATGAACCTCTCCTCTGTCTGGGTGCCGGGGCCTAAATGTGTGACAGTGGCCTGTTCCAGTGGTGGGTGACGTGAAGCCTGATTCTCTGCTATGACATGAAGACAGATTCTGCGCTGACATAAGGCCAGATTCTCTGTTACGGGACCGCTCTCCTCTGTCTGGGTGCCGGGGCCTAAATGTGTGACAGTGGCCTGTTCCAGTGGTGGGTGACGTGAAGCCTGATTCTTTGCTATGACATGAAGACAGATTCTGTGCTGACATAAGGCCAGATTCTCTGTTACGCGACCTCTCTCCTCTGCCTGGGTGCCTGGGCCTAAATGTGTGACAGTGGCCTGTTCCAGTGGTGGGTGACGTGAAGCCTGATTCTCTGCTATGACATGAAGACAGATTCTGCGCTGACATAAGGCCAGATTCTCTGTTACGGGACCGCTCTCCTCTGTCTGGGTGCCGGGGCCTAAATGTGTGACAGTGGCCTGTTCCAGTGGTGGGTGACGTGAAGCCTGATTCTCTGCTATGACATGAAGACAGATTCTGTGCTGACATAAGGCCAGATTCTCTGTTACGGGACCGCTCTCCTCTGTCTGGGTGCCGGGGCCTAAATGTGTGACAGTGGCCTGTTCCAGTGGTGGGTGACGTGAAGCCTGATTCTCTGCTATGACATGAAGACAGAATCTGTGCTGACATAAGGCCAGATTCTCTGTTACGGGACCGCTCTCCTCTGTCTGGGTGCCGGGGCCTAAATGTGTGACAGTGGCCTGTTCCAGTGGTGGGTGACGTGAAGCCTGATTCTCTGCTATGACATGAAGACAGATTCTGCGCTGACATAAGGCCAGATTCTCTGTTACGGGACCGCTCTCCTCTGTCTGGGTGCCGGGGCCTAAATGTGTGACAGTGGCCTGTTCCAGTGGTGGGTGACGTGAAGCCTGATTCTCTGCTATGACATGAAGACAGATTCTGTGCTGACATAAGGCCAGATTCTCTGTTACGGGACCGCTCTCCTCTGTCTGGGTGCCGGGGCCTAAATGTGTGACAGTGGCCTGTTCCAGTGGTGGGTGACGTGAAGCCTGATTCTCTGCTATGACATGAAGACAGATTCTGCGCTGACATAAGGCCAGATTCTCTGTTACGGGACCGCTCTCCTCTGTCTGGGTGCCGGGGCCTAAATGTGTGACAGTGGCCTGTTCCAGTGGTGGGTGACGTGAAGCCTGATTCTCTGCTATGACATGAAGACTGATTCTGTGCTGACATGAAGCCAGATTCTCTACTATGGCATGAAGAGACTGATTCTGTGCTGACATGAAGCCAGATTCTTTGCTATGGCATGAAGAGACTGAGTCTCTGCTGACGTGAAGCCAGATTCTCTGCTATGGGACCTCTGTCCAATTGATATTGGTTCATTTCTATTTTTTTTATTTTTATTTTAATTCATTTCCCTATCCACATTTGTTTGCAGGGGATTTACCTACATGTTGCTGCCTTTTGCAGCCCTCTAGCTCTTTCCTGGGCTGTTTTACAGCCTTTTTAGTGCCCAAAAGTTCGGGTCCCCATTAAATTCAATGGGGTTCGGGTTCGGGACGAAGTTCGGTTCGGGTTCGGATCCCGAACCCGAACATTTCCGGGAAGTTCGGCCGAACTTCTCGAACCCGAACATCCAGGTGTTCGCTCAACTCTACTTATGAGAACTGCTGCTCGGTGCAGAACTACAGTCCATTCCAGGAGCGACAGGACACTCCTAGTTCTCTCCCGTAGAGAATAAATGGAGTGGCAGTGCACATGCACGACCTGTGGCTCCATTAGAACGGGACTCCCTGTTCCCGTGATTGTGGGGGTCCCAGAGGTCAGACCCAGTGATCAGCAAGGTATCCCTATTCTGTGGATGGGGCATAACTTGAAGTGGTTGTCCCATGAAAAATATTCAACAGTTTTCAAACCAGTACCGTGATCTGAATACTTTTGTAATTGCATGTAATTTAACATTTTGCCAAGCCACTGAGTTATTTAATAAAATGTATCTGTATAGCGCCACCTGCTGTTTTTTTTTTTCTTATTTCTTTGACCTGCTCACTAAAAAGGCTGCACATGCTCAGTTTTAACCCGCAACTGCCTCCTGTGCTGTGATAGGAACAGCTGAGACACGCCCCCTTTGGTGCATCAGAAAAGACACTCCCCTTGAGCTTTCAGCTTGATATGAATCTAGCAGAGCAATGAATGGGGAGATCTCTGGATCCATATGAGGTACAGGGCTGGTTCTGGCTTTGTTAGAAAGAGGTTGCCATTTACTATATGATGTCTGATTTTAATTTGTTACATTAGTCATGGGATAACCCTTTTAATTACTTGGCACAACCCCTTTAAGGGTATGCTGCATACTGTATGTTATCATGTGCACTGATTTTTCATATACAAATAGGGTTTGTAAAATCTTACTTTACTGTACAGTGGTCCCTCAAGTTCCAGTATTAATTGGTTCCTGGATGACCACTGTAAGTTGAAACCATTGTAACTTGAGTCCATAACTATGGAAAAAACAGTTATTGGTTCCAAAGCCCCAAAATGTCATCCTAATATAAGAGAAAATGAATATTTAAGAAAAAATAAACAGATAACTAAGATTGATAAAGCAAGTCTTTACATATAACATTCAAGAATAGGGGAGGGACATTGTAAATCACTTTCTAGGTGTCACATTCCGGAGGACCGGGCAGACCAACTGAACTTTTTGCAAACAGGAAAAGACAGGACTAGCAGGTAGGCAATAATGGTAGCACTGCCACTGAACCAGGTGCACCGTAAAGGCAGGAGGCCAAACCCAGAGCGCGGAGAGCCAGCAAGCCCTGTTCTTCACAGAGCCCCTGGTGGTGGGGATGAACTTGGCCGAGGGCTCACTGGTCCCACCTCCAGGATGGTCCTGGTACATTTGGCTGCTACCTGCAGAAAACCACAACAACAGACACAGAACAGGTACAGAAAATCAGGCAAGGCATGGACAAGGATACAACACTAACAAAATGCTTTACCGAGACCACTCTGTTCTGTGCCGTGTTTGGCGTTCCTTTCTTTGTCTTGAATTTTCGAGTGTCTGTTCTCTGGATCTGTGTTTTGAGTTTTTGTAATCTGTTCCAAGTCTGTGTTCTGTGTTTTGGCTTCCGGTCTTTGTCTTCGTCAGAGGGTGTCTGTATATTTTGCCTGCTCTTTTCTGGCGAAGGCACTGTCACAGTGCGGTTCACTGTGACAGTTGTTGCTGTGTAGGCTGGCTGCATTCTCTCTCGCGTACTGGCTGCAGGCTATCACGGTCGGCGTGGCTATCACATACGTGACACAGAGGGAGGGAACGAGGAAGGCCCTGCCCAAGTGAGAGGGAAGATGGTGACCCCTGACTCACCTGGCGGCTGGCACCTGGCTGCCCTGACGTCCCTAGACGGGTTCCTCACCCGTACGCCGATCACGTGCCTAAAGCCCTGGCTTTCCCTGAGCTGAGCCCTAGGTAGTGAACAGGGCGATGGGAACACTAGTCCGCACCACTAACTCTAAGGGAAAACACCAAGGGGAGGACAGACAACACAGACTCAACATATATTCCCAGGTGGGCGACAACAGGAGACAACAATAAGCCCAACAGGGATCCGGAGGGTAGCACTCAGGAACGACAACCAGGATTAACCACTCCAGTGGGTCAGTATAGATGTCCAGGCAGGAAGCTCTATAACTGGCAACTAGAGAAGTGTGAGGGGAGAATATAAGGAGGTAGGGAGTGGCAGACAAGAAACAGCTGAGGAGGAGAAGCTACGGATCCCTGAGAGAGGCAAAAAGGATAGCAAGGCAAACACAGAAAACAATCACTAAGAAACAACGTGATCTTTAGATATAGAGCGCGCAGCCACCCGCTGCGACTTCCTGACCCCGGGTATAACGGAGTCAGACGTGGCTCTTGATACCCTCGTGACAGTACCCCCCCTTTCACGAGGGGCCTCCGGACACTCAGGACCAGGTCTCTCCGGATGAGAGGCATGGAAAGTCTGAATTAACCTGTTGGCGTTTACCTCTGACGCTGGAACCCACATTCTTTCCACGGGACCGTAACCCCTCCAATGCACCAGATACTGAAGAGAGCGGCGGACCCGACGAGAATCAACAATTCTGGCTATTTGAAACTCCAGATTACCAGCCACAATGACAGGAGGAGGTGGCAGCGGCGATGGTTCTAGAGGTGGAACATACTTCTTGAGTAACGATTTATGGAAGACGTTATGGATCTTAAAAGTCTGAGGTAGCTCCAGGCGAAAAGCCACAGGGTTAATGACGGCTACTATTTTATAGGGACCAATGAACCTAGGACCCAGTTTCCAAGAAGGAACCTTCAACTTAATATTCCTAGTAGACAACCACACATAGTCATTCACTCCTAGGTCCGGACCTGGCGACCGTTTCTTATCGGCCATGCATTTATATTTACCACTCATCTTTTTCAAGTTAACTTGCACCTTCTGCCATACCGATGAAAGAGATGAAGAAAACCTTACCTCTTCGGGAACCCCAGAAGACCCCCCCTCTTTGAAAGTACAAAATTGGGGATGAAAACCGTATGCACCAAGGAATGGTGACTTGCCAGTGGACTCCTGATAATGATTATTTATGGCAAACTCAGCTAACGGTAAATATGATGACCACAACTCTTGGTTTTCAGACACAAAACACCTTAAATATGTTTCTAGGTTTTGGTTGGTACGCTCAGTCTGTCCATTCGACTGAGGACGGAAAGCTGAGGAAAAGGACAAGTGAACCCCCAAACGGGAACAAAAAGCTTTCCAAAACTTAGAAATAAACTGGGTTCCCCGATCCGAAACCACATCGGAAGGGACCCCGTGAAGCTTCACGATTTCACTGATAAACACCTGAGCGAGAGTTTTAGCATTAGGAAGTGCGGGTAGCGCAATAAAGTGTACCATTTTGCTAAACCTGTCTACTACTACCAAGATAACTGTTTTACCCGCCGACAACGGTAAGTCAGTGATGAAATCCATTGACAGATGTGTCCATGGCCTATTGGGGATGAAAAGTGGCAATAAAGACCCTGCTGGACGTGTATGAGAGACTTTCGCGCGTGCACAAGTAGAACAAGTAGACACGAAATCCATTACATCCTGACGCAACCTTGGCCACCAAAAACGACGAGATAAAAGCTCCAAGGTTGCTTTACTACCCGGGTGTCCAGCAAGTGCCGAATTATGATGTTCTTTTAATAATTCAAGACGCAGGTTTAACGGTACAAACAATTTCTCTGAGGGGCAAGAGGCCGGGGCGTCCCCCTGAGCCTCTAACACCTTTCCCTCTAGAACAGAGTGTACAGCAGAGACAACCACTCCTCTTTGTAAAATAGGTACCGGATCACAAACATTACCCCCTCCAGGGAAACTACGAGATAATGCGTCTGCCTTGGTATTTTTTGCCCCAGGACGATAGGTGATTACAAAGTTAAATCTGGTAAAGAATAGCGACCACCTAGCTTGTCTAGGGGTGAGACGCTTAGCCGATTCTAGGTACAGAAGGTTCTTGTGATCCGTAATCACCGTGACGGGGTGGATTGCTCCCTCTAAGAAGTGACGCCACTCTTCAAGCGCCAGTTTAATCGCCAACAGTTCCCTATTTCCAATATCATAATTCTTCTCCGCAGAAGATAATTTTTTGGAAAAGAAAGCGCAAGGACGCCATTTGCCAGGAGACGGACCCTGAGACAATACAGCTCCCACTCCCACCTCTGACGCATCTACCTCGACAATAAAAGGCTGGGAGACATCAGGTTGAATTAGAACAGGTGCCGAGGTAAACCTCTCCTTTAGAGAGGAAAATGCATCTTTAGCGGCGTCAGACCATTTGGAAAAATCCGTCCCCTTCCTAGTCATGTCGGTAAGGGGTTTAACGATCACTGAATAATTTTTAATGAACTTTCTATAGAAATTAGCGAAACCCAAAAACCGTTGTAGGGCTTTAAGGTTCTCAGGAAGATCCCAATCTAAAATTGCCTGGACCTTCCCAGGATCCATGCGGAAACCTGAAGCAGATAATAGATATCCCAGGAACTGTAATTCCTGAACAGCGAAGACACATTTTTCAATTTTCGCATATAATTTATTCGTCCGTAGGACCTGCAGTACTTGCCTGACATGCACCTCATGTGTTTTCAGATCAGCCGAATAAATTAAGATATCATCTAGGTATATGACTACAAACCTGCCGATGAGATGACTAAAAATATCATTAACGAAATGTTGGAAAACAGCAGGGGCATTGGTAAGACCGAAAGGCATAACTAGATTTTCATAATGCCCCTCAGGGGTGTTAAAAGCTGTCTTCCACTCATCCCCTTCCCTGATACGAATCAGATTGTAGGCCCCCCTAAGATCAAGTTTGGAGAACCACTTAGCACCCGCAATCTGATTAAAAAGGTCAGGAATGAGAGGAAGAGGGTATGGGTCACGGATGGTTATCTGGTTTAACTCACGGAAATCTAAGCAAGGACGCAGGCCCCCATCTTTCTTTTTAACAAAGAAAAACCCTGCAGCCACGGGTGAAGAAGAGGGTCTGATGTGTCCCTTAGCCAGACTCTCGGAGATATAATCTTTCATGGCTTGTCTCTCGGGACCCGAAAGATTATACAACCTGGACTTGGGTAATTTTGCCCCGGGAATCAGGTTAACCGGGCAATCATAAGGACGATGAGGTGGTAGTTTCTGACAAACCTTTTCAGAAAAAACGTCCTCAAAGTCCGAAATAAATGTAGGTAGGGAAGCTATGGAGGCGATTAAGCAATTGTTATTTAAGCAATTCTCTCTGCAATGCTCACTCCACTCCAATATCTCCCTGGCCTGCCAATCCACCACTGGATTGTGCGCTACCAACCAGGGAAGACCCAATACCACCGGAGAGGGAAGGCCCTCCAGAACGTAACATGAAAGACACTCATTATGGTGGTCCCCTACCCGAAGGTGTAAATTACGAACAATGTGGATGAGGTTTCTCTGAGACAGAGGAGCAGAATCTATAGCGAATACGGGAATAGGTCTCTGCAGCGTACAGAGAGACAAACCCATAGTGCGGGCAAAATGGGCATCAATCAAGTTTACCCCTGCTCCACTGTCTAGAAAAACAGAAATAGACTCCGTCTTAACACCAAAAACAATGACCGCTGGTAACACAAATTGAGATGTTCGTATGGAGGAAACGTATACCCCCCGGCTGACATCCTCCGCACAGCCCGGGGTTAGTAGTTTTCCGACGGTCTTTTGTTTTTGAGAAAGGAGGGACAGACATTAATGAAATGACCCCTCCCCCCACAGAAAAAACAAGCCCCCCCTCCTACGGCGAACCTCGGGAGGACGGACCTGACGAGAAGTTCCGCCTAGCTGCATAGGCTCATCTAAGTCAGTACAGGCTGACTGTTGCTTGGGAGAGGTAACCAATTGCTCCGGGATTTTCGATCTCTCCCTAAGACGTCTATCTATTCTGATAGAGAGGGACATAACAGCATCAAGGGAAAGGGGGGTCTCATACAGCGCCAGTGCATCCTTAACCCTTTCAGATAACCCAGAGCAGAACTGACTCCTGAGAGCCGGGTCGTTCCACTGAGTATCCGTAGCCCACCTACGGAACTCTGAGCAATATTCCTCTGCTGACCGATCTCCCTGTAGGAGTCTCCGTAACTTCGACTCAGCCAGGGCGACTCGGTCAGGGTCATCATATATGAGACCCAAAGCCCCAAAAAATCCCTCCACTGACCGAAGAGCCTGAGAACCAGGGGGTAACGAGAACGCCCAGGATTGCGGATCCCCCTGAAGCAGGGAAATGACAATCCCTACCCGCTGTTCTTCATGACCTGAGGAGTAAGGGCGCAACTTAAAATATAATTTGCAGGCCTCACGGAACGTCGCAAATTTGTCCCTTCCCCCAGAAAATCTGTCGGGAAGAGCAACCTTGGGTTCAGTGACAACCTGGTTACCCATAGCAACCGCTGGGGGTGCGGTCTGCTGCATTTGCTGCTGTTGTTGGAGAACAGACGCCTTCAATCCTGCCACCTCCAAAGACAGGCTTTGAAGCTGTTCTGCCAAGGCATCAATAGGATCCATATTGGATTCTAAGTAGAGAGAGAAAAAAAAAACAACAAACAAAAAATTATATAAATTTTTATTTTTATTTTTTTTTCTCAAAAAGTAAGGGCCAGTTATAATATCACGGTCGGCGTGGCTATCACATACGTGACACAGAGGGAGGGAACGAGGAAGGCCCTGCCCAAGTGAGAGGGAAGATGGTGACCCCTGACTCACCTGGCGGCTGGCACCTGGCTGCCCTGACGTCCGTAGACGGGTTCCTCACCCGTACGCCGATCACGTGCCTAAAGCCCTGGCTTTCCCTGAGCTGAGCCCTAGGTAGTGAACAGGGCGATGGGAACACTAGTCCGCACCACTAACTCTAAGGGAAAACACCAAGGGGAGGACAGACAACACAGACTCAACATATATTCCCAGGTGGGCGACAACAGGAGACAACAATAAGCCCAACAGGGATCCGGAGGGTAGCACTCAGGAACGACAACCAGGATTAACCACTCCAGTGGGTCAGTATAGATGTCCAGGCAGGAAGCTCTATAACTGGCAACTAGAGAAGTGTGAGGGGAGAATATAAGGAGGTAGGGAGTGGCAGACAAGAAACAGCTGAGGAGGAGAAGCTACGGATCCCTGAGAGAGGCAAAAAGGATAGCAAGGCAAACACAGAAAACAATCACTAAGAAACAACGTGATCTTTAGATATAGAGCGCGCAGCCACCCGCTGCGACTTCCTGACCCCGGGTATAACGGAGTCAGACGTGGCTCTTGATACCCTCGTGACACAGGCTGGTTCCTGTGTATGCTGGTTGCTTGCGGGCTGCGTGCTGGCTGCGTTGTTGTGTGTGAACTGTTCCCTGTGTGTGTCTCCCACATCCATATCCATGTGGTTCCTGTCATTTGTGCTTTGCAGGCTGGCTGCATGCCCTTTGTGTACTGGCTGTGGGTGTTCCCATGTATGCTGGTTCTGCGTGCATGCTGGCTGCGGCCTTGTGTGTGAACAGGGTCTGAGTATGGATGCATTGTGTTTGTGTCACAGTGCAGTTCTGTCACTCCTTGTTGTGTGGGCTGGCTGCCTGTAGCCTTGTACTGGCTACAGTTATCCTTTGTATGCTGGTTGTTGTTTTGGGCGTGCTTGCTGCAGCATTCTGCGATTGGTGCGAACTGACACTTGTATTTTATGTTTTATACTTCTTGTTACTCCTGGTTCTGGTGGGGTTACCATTCCCTGGTCTGTTCCTGGGTGTAACTTATCAGGTGCCCTCGTTATGCAGCTATTTCTATCAGTGTATGTCCTGCCTTCGTGAGAAGGCTCCTGGGTTCTCCGGAGGGAGGACATCTAGTCTGTGTGCAGCTCTGCCTGTGACCGCCATGCTTCCGTTCCGCATGGGGTCCAGGCATCTGCTTGTGTGCTAGTTCCCATTTGTCTTGTCTGATCCATGTCCTGAGTTTGTTTGGGTTCCAGTCCATCTGTTGTCTGTTTGTACTACTGGTGCTCTCACCAGCGTGGTTCTCTGCAGGTAGTGGCCAAGTGTACCAGACCATCTTGGAGGTGCAAACAGTGAGCCCTAGGCCAGGTTCATCCCCACCACCAGGGGCTCTGTGAAGAAAAGAGCTCACTGGCTCATCGCCCGCTGGGATTTGAATCTGGTCTGCATTTGGTTCAGTGGTAGTACTACCACTATTGCCTAACCTGCTTATCCTTTACTGTCATGTTCATTTATTACATGTATAATAAAGTATTCTGTTGGTTCTGTTCTGTAATCTGCCTGTGTCCTGTTTGCAAGATGTTCCGGAGGTCTTCCTGGCCCCCAGAATGTGACACTATGATGATGACAGGAGCTTCCTTAGGGTTATTGTGGCGAAACCAAACTCGCCACTGGGTTTTGGAGGGGCCTGGTTGCCAGCCTCTTGCCCCAGGATTATGGCCCATACTAACTTTGAAGGAGAAGACAGACCGGCCGCACAGCTTAAATCTGTGGAACTGTTTTGGGCAAGAAAGCCATGCTTTCGGCCGGCCAAATGTGACTTCCATGGAATTCGGGAACCCCTGCTCGGATCTGGGTGATTTTTGGATATGTTGTTCACCCAGATCAGAGCTATCCATGGATGTATACATTATGGGGATATGTGGGGTTTTGAGGTGTGTGACAGAACCATCTGTCTTTGGAATTGTATTGTATGTTATGTGAGGGTACCCAGATAGCTATGCCATGGAGCCCTGTTCGTGAAATTAAAGACTTTGGCTCCATGTCGATTTTATTGTATTCGTGTAGTCTGAGTGCCATTCACCTAATAATATGCACTCAGACTTGAGCTATCTGGGGATATGTTAAATGTCTGTGTTTACTGTAAGGGTTGTGACATTGTATGTTTAAATGGTGATTTCTGTCCTGTTGTCCCCACATGTGTATTGGCGATTTCCCTTTGTCCTGAGAGATAATTGAATTACTCCTCGGGTGTCTCCAGGGCAGAGAGGAGGAAACCATGATGCATTGTGGGGATGTATTGTGTCTGTGTATCCTGAATGGCTGCATATCTGTCCTGTGTCACAGTCTTCCATCTGGTCCCCTAGGGGAGTGTCCACCAGATGGGGACCTGCATAAATACAGGCGGGTAGCCCTCAATAAAATTCACTGCTGAAATAGATCAGAAAATTATCAACTTTTTAGACCTGACGATTGCCCTGGAGGAAGATGGAAGTATCAAAACCACCATCTATAGAAAACCCACTTCTACAAACAGCCTTCTACATTGGAAAAGCCATCATCCAACCAGTCTTAAAAAGGGAATCCCAATAGGGCAATACCTCCGAGCTAAACGGAATTGCTCGACACCTGAGGGGTTTGAATCAGAATGTGGGCTTCTATATGAAAGATTTCTAGCAAGAGGATATCCGAAAAAAACGTTGCATTATGCATATAACCGAGCTAAAAAGAGCAGTAGAACGAGTTTACTCTTGGGGAATAGACAACCCAGAGTACAAAATGATAAAGTAATACGCTGTATCGGAAATTATGATGGACAACATGAGAAAATACGTAAGATCTTGACACGTCATTGGCATATATTACTCTCTGATGATGAATTGAAAGAAACCATTACCCCTAGACCAGCTATTACATATAGAAGGGGGCAGAATATTAAAGAAAAACTAGTGCACAGTCATTTTACTCAGGATAAAAAACAAGAAAAACTTACCTGGCTCCGAATGACGGGGTCGTATCCATGTGGTGACTGTAGCTTCTGCAGGCTGATGTCGCCAAAAAAGGAATTCCTAAATCCAGGCGACAATAAAAAATATCAGATAAAAGAATACATCAATTGTAAATCAAAGGGAGTAATATAAGCCATACAATGTGAGTGTCCAAAAATCTATGTGGGAAAAACCACGCAAGAACTTAGAAGACGTATCTCAAAACATCTTAGTATTATGAATACTACCAACGATACACCTCTCGCAAGGCACATGCACCATGTACACAACGGGAACGTACAGAAGCTAAAAGTATGGGGGATACAGAAACTTAAGCTAGGCCCAAGAATGGGCAATCTAGATCAGAGGCTACAACAGGAAGAAGCCCGATGGATATATCGCCTAGGAAGCCTAGCACCCCATGGACTGAATGAGGGGTTTACATATGCTTCGTTCCTGTGAGAAAGATTCCAGAATTATAATCTAACGATGGAGAAATATAAGGAAACAATAGAACTGTATGCTGTAGTAAAATGGGGCAGTGTAGTCAACCAAAAACCAGTAATATAGTAAGATGAATAAGAAATAGTTCTAACAATATATGTACCTTGGATAAGGAGAATCATAGATATATCAACCAGTAGGTGACAAATGGTAACTAAAGTACCTCTGAAATAAATATAAAATAAAGATCTGTCCTGACCAAGGAGGAACATACATATGACAACCAGTTGGTGACAAACAATATACCTCTGAAATAAATAAAATAAAATTAAAATAATAAAAAATAAAAACCTACCTTTGAAATAAATAAAAATAAAAAATAAATATAAAATAAAAATGTATCATGACTAAGGAGAACCATATATATGCTAACTAGTAGGTGAAAAATGAGAACCAATGCACCCTTGAAATAAATACAGAAATTAAATAAAACCAAGAAAATAAAGCATTAATGATGAGACAATAAGTATTCAAAATAAAACACACATAGATGTACATATGGACGACATTCCAACAGCTCAACAGATCCAAGGGACACGAGGTGTGGCTTAATATAAATTATTTTTAATCCGAATTATCACCATTATTAATATTAAGGTTATATCACTAAGGAGTGAAGGTACCACCAGTATGAATTGATAATTAATAATAAAAAATATAAAATATAAAATATAAAATATAAAATAAAAAATAAAAAATATAAAATAAAAAAATAATAAATAAAATATATATAAAAATAAAAATCTAATATAAATAAAGTAAATATTTAATTATATGTGAATTCATAAATACACTGTTATTATAAGTAATAAAATGACCCAGTGGATGGCTGTAGCTATATGGAAGTCGGACATATGTCCAAAACATAAGAGCCCCAAAATGAAAGGCAGCACCTAGCTAAGTCAAAGATTACTTAGAGACAGCATATGGAACCTTAGTGAACTGACATGGGCAATATCTAATACTGACATAGTCCTAGCGCATGCGCTATAGAAGCCGGATGATCGGCAATATCACCATTACGAGATGCAGTGAAGGGACAGATGGGACACATCAGACGGAACCTAAGTGTTTTGATACGCGTAACAGGAATCCCGCGCATGCGCAACAGTAGTCTGATGTTTCAGCACTATCATTAATAGGCGCAGTATAACTCGCAAATAAAATAAAAACCTAAGACATCTGAAGGGTGCAGATGAGCGACATACCGGGTAGTCGCGGGGAGAGCAAGCGCCATCAATATCAGGAGAGTGCGGAAACATAAGATCTTGTAGCTCCACGGGCCAAGTGCCCAGACATGCGCAGAGAATGGCAGTGCCGACCACAGTTACTAAGTGTCAGCGCAATAGAAGCAGCGCAGATCAATGCCCATTGGAAGTTGAGACAGTGGGAGGAGTCAGTATCGAGCCTCAACTGTTAGATACACAGTGATAGGCCAGCAGAATTAGGTTAGAGCAACAGAGGCACTGATTGGTTTAAGAACTATGACATACGGAGGGAGGTTTTAAAAGGTTGGCTCCGCCCCCAACACACTAGTCACTGCTCATACCCCTGAAGACGCCAAAGCTGTTGGCGAAACATGTCGGGGAGCAGATAGTGTTATTAGGGTGTTTTTAAGCAGCGGATGCTTAGCCAATTTAGGTCTGGTTGATATAGCCACAAGAGTGTATCCACAGGAGGGGACCAAATCGCTAGGGACTAGTGCACTGTCAAAGTAACAATGTGCACTAACTTAATGCAGTTGATAATCAAACAGAGATCGCAATAGCCAAGAGGGGAAAGTGCCCCCTAGTGGATACACTTAACAATCAGACCCCGAGCGACTGTTTAATACATAAGGCAGGCAGAGCTGATAATTTTAAATTAAGATGTTCTAATTGTTTATAAAAATAATCAATAAATGTTAAGTTTTACATTTAGTAACACGTGTCAACCAAGGGACATTAATGGTCTCCTGACCAATTGTAAATAAAAAGTATAGACAGTTCCAGCACGTGTTAGGGAGGTACATATAACTGTAGGCATCAGGGCAGAGCACCGCTAGCCTCTGCCCTCCTCTATCCTCTTCTCCAGAGGCTGACTCCACACCGGCTTCCCGAGCGGAAGAGATGGCATCTGGGCAGGACACAGTTGGCCTCTTCCCTCCCTTATCCTCTTCTCCACAGCCGGACTTCCCACAGGCTACCCCAGCGGAAGAGCTGGCATCTTGGCAGATCGCAGTCGGCCTCTGCCCACCAAGTACCTACAGCTCCAAGCTAGAGAACCACAAGGAAGCAAGGAGTAGCAGATGCCCACTCAACAGCTCGGGACATACAGAACAGAGCCATGCCCCAAAATTCAAAAGGTCCAGTATTGGGTTGTGGGTGGACTGCCAGACTAACTCAGGTACCGACCGGCGTGAGGTCAGGTACCTGGTTAGTCTTCCCTGGGAGGGGGAGATGTGTGGCGAAACCAAACTCGCCACTGGGTTTTGGAGGGGCCTGGTTGCCAGCCTCTTGCCCCAGGATTATGGCCCATACTCACTTTGCTTGAGAAGACAGACCGGCCGCACAGCTTAAATCTGTGGAACTGTTTTGGGCCGGGAACCCCTGCTCGGATCTGGGTGATTTTTGGATATGTTGTTCACCCAGATCAGAGCTATCCATGGATGTATACATTATGGGGATATGTGGGGTTTTGAGGTGTGTGACAGAACCATCTGTCTTTGGAATTGTATGTTATGTGAGGGTACCCAGATAGCTATGCCATGGAGCCTGTTCGTGAAATTAAAGACTTTTGCTCCATGTCGATTTTATTGTATTCGTGTAGTCTGAGTGCCATTCACCTAATAATATGCACTCAGACTTGAGCTATCTGGGGATATGTTAAATGTCTGTGTTTACTGTAAGGGTTGTGACATTGTATGTTTAAATGGTGATTTCTGTCCTGTTGTCCCCACATGTGTATTGGCGATTTCCCTTTGTCCTGAGAGATAATTGAATTACTCCTTGGGTGTCTCCAGGGCAGAGAGGAGGAAACCATGATGCATTGTGGGGATGTATTTTGTCTGTGTATCCTGAATGGCTGCATATCTGTCCTGTGTCACAGTCTTCCATCTGGTCCCCTAGGGGAGTGTCCACCAGATGGGGACCTGCATAAATACGGGCGGGTAGCCCTCAATAAAGAGTTCCTGTTTTATCCTTCATCATGTTGAGGCTGGTGTTTAGGTAACTGATCGACACTGGGGGATTGCTATACGCTGAAGATTTGCTATACTCCCCTGGCTATAACTACTAGCTCTTGTAAGAGCTGTTCCTGCTCTCTGGATTTAGGAGAGGTTCACCCACTGGAGCTTGGAGCCTTGTCGTAGATCCAGGGTGGGTAGGAGACGGTGAGACCTCAACCAAGCTTCGGCGGTTCGTAGTGTCTGCAGCGCTTATGGTGTCAAGTGGAGTGCTTGGAGGCCTCGGGAAGCACTAGGAGCATCTATCGACGGAGGTACCTGGTCGGGGTGCTAGGAGATCTGTTACAGTTATGTATAGCACACAGTGTACCAGAAAAATAGCAAGAAACTGCCCTGCCCTACTGTTCACAGGAGGAGTTCAATCTGAGACAGGTAAAGAGCGGTACAGAGCATGTAGTACTGCACTGTACTGTAACAGGAACCACTAGACAGTTAATACTGGTATTTGACCAGAGATAAGGCCATGTAGATTGTTTGATCTGAGGTTGAGGCACTGTATGTTGAGTCTAGTTTCAAAATACGTTGAACCAAGAGACATTTTTGTTGTTGAAAATAGTATATATTGAGGTCATTGTATCTTGAGGGACCACTGTATTTTGTAGCATATTTTCTGCTAAATCTTCCATGTTTGAATGTGGCCTTTCGGCTCTGTGCACAAGCCACATATTTATTATGAAGGACAGGGTCAGATCCCATCCTGGAGCATGTAGGAAGGCTTTTTTGATCTTGTAGAATGGGATGTACACGTGGTTTTAGTCATGTATTTGCTCTGACGGACTTCCATCTTGCCAAAAGCCAGCAAAAACAGGCAAATAATTGCATATTACATCTGAGGCATATATTTGACGTGACTGAATCATACTGTCCCATGGAACACAATCACCAAAGGTGGTTTATACCTGGCCTTTGGTCATTACTACATGGGCTGATGCACAGGCAATTATTTGAAGGATCCGTTCATTCCAATTATTTCCTATTGTTGAGCAGAGGGGAGAGCTGCGTTTTCATGTGGCAATCATACCCTCTGTACGGGTATTTCGTTACCAAGGCCGTTCATCCCCTACTGATTCATTGATGTTCTGCTGGCAAATTATGCTATGGGTTTGCTTGCTAATGAAGTGATCAGGCACCTTTTTTGAGGAACATTTATGGGAACCAGTATTCATACAATTACAAATGTTTGTTCCAGTCATTAGCCCATGGAAAAAGATTTCTGAGCCTCTAGGAGCAGGGAACATTGCAGAAGTGAGCAATAATGGGTGACAATGGGTATAGTTATGGGTTATGGAGTGCTTTTTTTTATACACTAAAAATGTTTCCCGTATAAGTTCATGCAACCCATCCTTGATCAGCGCTCGTAATAGGCCGTTTACTTGTCATTAAAAAAGTCACAGCCAAAAATTCAGGCTTTGTATCAGTAGTATTACCACTGTTACCAGCACAATGTCCCCTGTTCTTACCAGTGTAATACCTGGTGTAATATTGTATGAGCGCAGCATTGCTACCTACCACTTGTAGAGAATCTAGTAGAAATGGAGTGACGTCTGTTATATTGTGCCCTTTTTTATGCCTTAAACTGGAGATTCATGACATATTTCAGTGTTTGCAGCCTGGTGTGAAATGCTTTGCTGTTGTCGATCACTGAGTCTATAGGAAACAATGTCTACAATACTGTAGGCCAGAGACCTGGCACAGAGGATGGCGTCGTAGTCTGACTATAGCCAAGAGGGCAGTGGCAGAACTGAGTAATTGTGTAAAATCTGAAGCTTCTGGAAGTTCTGCTTGTGTTCGAACTTGAACTTACAATTATCTTCTGACCCCCATGTATTAAACTCTTGGGAGGTCATTGTGAGCGATGCAAAGCAGCTCTTCTTCATGGACATCACTGCTGTATAGAGACTTTTACAATGGATAACACAGACCTTTTTAGCTAAAAAGGAGTTAGCCCATTAAAAGTGGTTGTCCAACCAGAAGTATTGTACATTTTTAAACCAGCATCTGCATCTGAATACTTTTGTAATTTCATGTCATTAAAAATGGGTCCAGCCACTCAGTTATACAATAAAATGTATCTGTATAGCGCCACCTGCTGTTTGTTCTTTTTTCTTATTTCTATGTCCACCTCAGTAATATCGTTGAGATGGTCACACATGCTCCGTTCCATCATTCAACTGCCACCAGCTATATCTGCTGTTAGATGCTGTGAAAGTTGCAGGGAGAGAGCTGCAGCAGAAAGAACACAACCCCTGAGCTGCCAGCCTGAAGAAAATCTAGCAGGGCAATGAATGGAGAGATCTCTGGATCCATGCAATATACAGGGCTGTTTATCTAGATTGGTGGTATATAGGTAATCATTCATATAATTGCTCCCTGTTGCCCCTTATTGCCCACTAATTCTTAGTTTTATTTGTGTATTTATTTCCTTTTGGTTATACTGAACTGCACTGTGTATTTATTGTCACCATTCACATCAGGCCCGAGCCACCCTGTGCTTTCTTACTCCTCCTGACAGCTGCTCTCACTGCTTTTTGGTTGATAGGGCCAGATTTCTGCACAGTGACCTTATCTGTCCCTGTCAATCAAAAAGGAGTGGGATTGGCTGGCAGAGGAAGACAAGGAGTAAGAGTGCACAGAGTGCCTTGGGTCCACCCTTATTGCACTTAACTGCTAATTTGCATATGAGTTAAAAGTACTTTTTGTCCAGAATAAAGCGATGGATCGCTAAGTGAAAGGTATCATTACATTCAACTGAGCTAGTTCTACAAGACCTACTATCTAATTCCATCCACTTATGTGCAGTTCTCTATGCAAGGCTAGCCACTTCAATATGGGGAACATTTCAGGTTCTCTGGTTCTTTGCTGATCTTTGCTATCCCCTTGGCGGCAAGAGCATGTGTTTAATTTATGACGAGGCACGGACCTAGTCTTAAATTAGTCGCGTCCTCCAGCAGCACATGCACATAAACTGAAATCTGGCATAGATTTCAGCCATAATTGACGCAAAAAAACTGTTTAAATGATGATAAAGGTGTTGGGGACAATGGCCCCATCCAGACTCCTTCCTGTCATGCCCCTTTTTCAGAAAGGGGTGTGGGGACAGCAGAAAGAACCCTTGCACCTAGATTTAGGCACACTGGCGTATAAAAAGTCGCCAACCCGGGGTTTGAGGTTTTTTTTTTACACAGAAGATTGGCATGGTGGTGATAAGTTCCCCCTATGTGTCTGTAGTGGTGTTCACCAACTCCTTCAGCTTCTCTCCTGCCTCCACCTCTCAAGCCGCATCTACAATATTATAGGGATCTGACCAAGGAGACAGTGGGGACTTTTTTAGTTTTCAAACATTTTTCTAGAATTTTTCAAAAATGAATACTGAACAAACAAAACCAAGAGGACGGGGGGGGGGGCTTATGGATGGGGTGGGGGGTGTAGATGTTGGGAAGACCAGGAAATTCATATTAATACGTTCCTCCTGAAAAGTCAGAAAATACAGTGGTAGACTGTTTAAAAATTGGGTCAAATGGCCCTTAAAATAATTATAACTGTAGCCTGAGCATGGCTGGGATGGATTTAGGTCTCTGGCTTTTTGCGGCAAAACCTGTAATAAACACAAAGACATTATTATAGTATACATATATAGAAAGAGCAGTTATGTGCAGTGTGTGATGACAGAATGTGCGGCTAGGAAGGTGACATTATGTGTTTTATCTCAGATTGTAAGATCCATCACAACATCTGTAATAATGACTTAGATCTAAGGAGTGGATTTCTAATGTCCTAGTGTTATAAGTAAAGTGAAATATTACATACATGCAGTAGAGGATGATGGCAAATAAAACCAGGAACACGAGGAGGACGATGAATGGAATTGCCGCTATCAGTCCGAAATCCATGTCCTGGAGCAATTCAGTACTGTGAATATCTAACATCCACATTGTTCCTAAGAATAACAGTAACAATAATCCATATAACTAGGGATGCAGAATAGGACAAATTTATGAAATTGTCTTAAAGAAAAACTGCCTTTGCTGCCCAAACCAACCTTCATTTTTCACGAGCAGCGTAGAAACTGACATCATAATGAGGGATTTCTGAGTGATCTGTGCTCTATATGATGTGCAAATTAAAATCAACAAAACTTCTATTATTTTAGAAAGAAAACTATAATCGCAGGTGAGCGACTTGTTCTCCTTCACCTTCCCTCACAATCACATCTACATCTCCTGAACATTTGTCTAGAACCCAGTGATTTCATAATAGTTATTACATAACTTCTCGGTGACTTACAGCATATCACCTAACTGATTTTACTCGGTGTATTCCTACGAGTAGCAATTTCACAGGATTTATTTATTTTTTTGTAGTGTGAGATCTTAAATACCCCGCAGATTTTTTAAGACTGGCAGTTCCTGTGCTGGTCTTAATAAGAATTGTGCTGGAGTAAGATGTGCTAAATTTTAAGTGAAGGCCTCATAATACATTTGGAGTGTTTTCAGGTTGTCCATGTACCAGGAAGGTAAATGTACTGTGAGCTGGGATAGATGTCGTTTATAACTTACTCCACTTTCTGGCTACAACTTGCAAAATTTGGCTTGCAGAAAAAAGACTTTTGTATATTAGAAAACTGGAGGACAGCCTTTACCAAATCCCCCCTAGGTGTAGTCCTATTCTTAGTCACACAATTGCTGATAATGCATGCATTACTCTCATCTTATAAACGCCATATTTTACACATGGAGGACACTTACCGGGTGCCTCCTCCAGATTTTTCTCCATTCCTGACGGTAGTTGACTCTTCAGACGAAGTGGAGGTAGTGGACGGCAGGATACATAGGATGCCCAAATAAATAGCAGCAGTAGAATCATCATTTTTTAGCAAGGAAACTGTAGTCGCAGGGGAGTGATGTGTGCGCCTTCTCCTCTCTTCACAATCACACCTATGTCTCCTGAGCAGTCACCTTTTGTCTAGAACTCGGTGATGTCATAATAGCCGCTATGTCACCCCTCTGTGACTTCTGACCTTTCATACACTACTATGACATCACTATGTATATCTCCCCTCTGTGACTTCTGACCTTTCGTCTAGCCCATTACTACACTATTAACCATTAATACTTGTGTGATAAATGTTATTCAGTGGGCACATTTACTGTAATATCGTGTTCAATATAAATGTTATGGTGGATTCAGTTTCTCTGAGATTACCAGTCTGTACTGTACCCAGTAAAGTGCCAATTTGAGTTTTTTACTGATATGTTAAAAGCAGCTTCCACTCTGGTGAACCTGGGCCACCCAAATATTACATGGACAGACATACATGGCCGCTTTATAATACTAAGTCATTCCCCCTCCGCTCTCTTCAACCAATCATCGCAAATTTGGTAAGGATCAGCCTCTTAATACTCCGAACAAAACAATACCCCAGAGACCTGCGCCAAACCAACACACTCTGCCATCCCATATGGAGCCTAGTGATCCTTCCATTGATCACTTGAGTCTTCCTCCCACCATATTTGGTCCCTCCACCGTTGCTGGGCCCCATCCTCCCCATTCGCCCACTTCTTCCTGCTTGCCCATTGTTCCTTTGCCTCCCACTCCAGGTACTGTGCACAATTCAGCAGCTGATCACAACTGCTCTGCTACATTTGAAGATTCACTCATCACTGTCCACAATACCAGCTTTGAGGATAACCTGGTGTCACGGATGGTGTACAGGAAACAAGACAATACAATATGAACAATGACTCACTGGATCCACAACTAAGGAACAAAAGGGAGACCCCTGCAAGAGACCTGCCGCTCTCCCTTATTGCTCAGCCTATGCGACCACCCCAAAGGTGGATGGGCGCATATCCAAGTACCTCGACTATCTTACACCTGATGACCCTACAATAGTGAGGGGACACGACCACCGGCTCCCTACACAGACACGGAGGGAGTCAGGGTCACCTGGATCCAGAATACAGAAAATCATAAATTCATAAACAGAACTTATCTTGCAGACGACTGGGAACTGTGGACTGAGAACTAGGAACAGCATGCACACACACTCTAGGAAGTTGTATAAGCCGCACACTACTGCATTCTGGGGAGGAACTTAAAGGGCAGCAATCAGTCCAACTGCATGACAGCTGAGATAGACTAACGGGATGAGGAACTTAACCAAAACAAAGAAACTCAAGGAGGAGGATCTGGAAAGCTCCTGTCAGAGCTTCTCAACTGTCTGGTTGTGACACCTGGACCCCATCGATCAGCAGTCTTTTTTACCCCTCCCCGGGGCCCTGACCCCGGAAGCAGTGTATGTCCTGCGACAACCTTCAGGGACCACAGTTATCACGGATTTCTTCCGACCGGCTCTAAACAGAGGATTGAAAAGAAGAATAAGTTCAGAAGAGGACGGCGAGGAGGAAAAGAAAAATCAAGCAAACCCACAAAATACCAACAACAAAACGACACAAAAAAACAAAAAATCAGTGACCAGCAACATAAGTCCCAAAAGAAACAGGAAGAAACACTAGTCCGTATTTTTAACTTATCTTCACATCCACTGAATGAGGCTGAAATGAGCCTGCTACAGAAAGGTTTATCTTTCTGCCCTACGGGCAAATTCAATGAATTTGAGCTATTCGTGGATCTAAACACCTTCATCCGCAAGTTAACGCTACATCGGCATTTCGAGATCCAAGCATCAAAACCCAAAATTGTACTGCAAATAATGTCAGAAAATACTGCAATGGACCCAGACACAACATCACAAGTTGTCAACACAGGGCTAAAACCCAAATCAACATTTAACCCTATATATCATAGGGAAAACCATATAGAAACCTTTTCTGCCCTTGTCACTTAAGAAATTAGGACCATCAATAAAGGTCTAAACATCCCTGATAACCTCAACAAGAGGGAGAAGATAGCCCTAACGGATCTCACGAACAACGAGTCCATTGTGATCAGAAGCGCGGACAAGGGAGGAGGAATTGTGGTTCAGGATAGAAGTGATTATTTAAATGAAGCATTCAACATCCTGGGAGATGAAGATTATTATCATGTCCTGGCGGAAAATCCGCTAAAAGAGGACACTAAACTACTAATCCATCTATTGGAAACTGCTGAGAAAAATCGAGTCATATCCAAAAAAGAAAAACAATACATCCTAGTGGACCATCCAAACCTGGCCCTTTTTTACCACCTACCAAAGGTGCACAAATCTATCAATAACCCGCCGGGGAGACCCATCATCTCCGGCATCTCTTCCTTAACCTGCAATCTGTCACATTACATTGACATTTTATTACAAAAATACGTAATGAAACTACCATCGCATCTGAAAGATTCAGCGAGTCTTATCTCCCTCCTTAAAGATATTGAATGGAAAGAGTCCTACATGTGGATAACACTCGATGTTTCAGCATTATATTCGAACATTCCACATGCAGCGGGCATAAGTGCGATACAGCTTTTTCTCCAACAGGATGAAACTTTACCAGACCTACAAAGCCAATTCATTCTGGATGCGATAGATTTCACTCTGAACCACAATATTTTCACCTTTGAAAACAAAATATTCAAACAAACGAAAGGGACCGCGATGGGTACGCGCTTCGCGCCGAGCTATGCAAATTTGTATATGGGTCTATTCGAGACCCAATATATCTATAACAAACACCCTTGGCACAAGCAACTGATTTTCTATAGGAGGTACATCGACGACCTGTTACTGATTTGGGATGGAAATATGGAAGACGCTGCCAGCTTCACGTCTCACCTAAACAATAACACATTCAACCTCACCTTTACCGCAAACTACTCAAAGGTGGCCATAGAATATCTAGATTTGGTCATATCCTCAAAAGGAAACACTATTGAGACCAAAACTTTTTTTAAAAAGGTTGACGGCAACAGTTATTTGGATTACAAGAGTTCCCATCACAAAAAATGGAAAAACAACATTCCATTCAGTCAATTTAAGCGTATACGCAGAAATTGCACAAAGGATGAAGATTTCAGAAACCAAAGTCAAGTCATCAAAAGAAGGTTTCAAAAGAAAGGGTACCCTAGGGAAATTATAGATGCGGCATATCAGCGAGCCGAGGAGTACACCCAAACAGAGTGTCTCACTTCACGTACAACCAAACCAGGTGACTCAAAAGCCACAGAAAAGTTTAAATCAGCCCTCATTACGACATACAACACGAATCATAATACTTTGCGGAATACCCTTAATAAACACTGGCACATCCTACAGGCGGATCCATTTTTAAAAAAAACATCCAACAAAAACCTCAATTAATATTCAGGAGGGCCCAAACACTTAAAAATATTATTGCTCCAAGCCGATTACGTGACTGCAAAAAGAATGCAACAAACTCTATCACCTTCTTTCCCCAACTACTCGGGAGCTATAAATGTGGACATTGCCGTTGCAAATGTTGCTTGAATATTTCCTCTCGGATCTCAAAACTCTCAAGCAACTCTACAGGAGAGCAATTTGAGATAAAGTCTTTTTTAAATTGCTCCTCAAACTACGTCATTTATCTATTAGAATGTACATGCGGACTACAATACATAGGCCGCACCACCCAAACACTGAGGGAAAGGATCAATAATCACCGCTGGAACATAACAAATGGTTTCACCAAACATGGTGTGTCCAGGCATTTCCTCCAGGTCCATAACAAAGACCCAACCAACCTTTCCATAACTCCAATCGAACAAATTCCGGTCACCCACTCGAACAGATTTCAGAAATTGAGACGGAAAGAAATGTTTTGGATTTTTAAAATGCAAACCATAGAACCTTACGGTCTAAACGAATCATTGGAGAGTAACTGTTTCTGACCAGTCCTCTCCTAACTACTGGCCCTGGTTCATGCCCTTTTCCTCACCAGCCCACTCCCATATTAGCCTCATCTCCAGTACTCCACATCATCCATGGCCCCTGCCATCACCACATATACCGTCCCCTATCAACACCCCAGCTGCCACTCGCCATCCGCCCATTATGACTACCATTTTTTTGTCGACATACCCTTTACATAGGTTCATTCCTCCCCAACAGCACACAGCCCTTCCGCCACCTCCCCCCCCCCCCCATCACTCATATTGGCCTCTACACCCACACATCCGCTCCATTTAACTGGCCCATCTCCTACCATTCCCCCTTCCCCTTCAATTCCATCCCCCCTTCACCAGTCACCGTTTCATTAGGCTAAGATCAACGCTCCCCCATTATAATTGTGCTCACACCATCAGTTATTGAGCATATAAATTCATTTAATCATCACCTTCCCCTATTATCCAGTCCACATCTGCCCAATCATCTAATCAGCCTCCAGTCTCCAACACACTCCACACCATTCTCCCTCATTTCCCCTATCTAGTTATCACCACACATGACATTCTCCCAGTGAGCGATCCCTGCACAGGGAGCCAGCATCTCACACAGCGCTCGGCGCATGCGCTGTTCACAACGACAGCTCCGGTCCGACGGACCGAGTAGCTGTCAATCTCAGACTCCGCCCCCCTCCCTCCTGCTCTTCTGAGCGCGCCTTCCAGCAGGCGTGCAAGGCCGCGCTCCAAGCCCCAGCACGGACCCCACAGGTAAGACCGGCAGCTACAATTATCATGTTCAGCTTATCATTTCAGCCATGTCACAATATTACAATCACTTTAGACCGACTTTCAAGTTATACCACTCCTATATCATGTAATTCTCCACTCCGCTATATTTTCATTCCTTAGTGGTCCACACCATCTACATAGGTCTTCTCCCAATCCAAGGAACTATTTAATGATTCATCTATCTATCTATTGATCTACTCTTCTAACAATTGAGTCAGTATGGGACTGGCAATCCCTGACTTATCCCACTGTCCCGGTCATGCTACCCACATATGGTTTTAAAAAGGTATCCTATTCACACATAGGTATATACACATGTGTGTGTGTATATATATTTTATATACTTCTTTTATTGTATTTTTGCAGGTATGGGTACATTTGTGTGGATGTATGTGTATCTATGTATACATGCTTATTATACACATGTGGATTTTTAAGCTCCATAGTAAACTAAAATACAAATTTTCCCTACATGACCAACATCAAGGGTTAGCTCATGGTCATGTATGTATGTATGTATGTATGTATATGTGTGGGGGTGTATGCGCATGTATATGTGTAGTATATGTGTATGTGTATATATATGTATGTATATATATATGTACATATATGTGTATGTGTGTATATATGTATGTATATGTGCAGCGTCACCACCACCAACAATGGAGCCAATGTCAGTTACATCAGGTATATAATGGTTACCAATGGGGGTCTATATCATCACACTTGTGGTACTGTTTGTGGAGTGATGACTATCGATATCCGTATAGGGTATATATCAACAAATCTATGGCACTCCAGCCTATATATTTACTTAATTATTTATTTCCAACAGCGGCTCCTGCTATGTATGTGATTATACATGCGGCCACATATGCGTATATGCACCCCATGTTTGCACGCATTCCCCTATATACACATATATCTCCAAGCATTTTACAGTATATAATTAATTCTTTACCCGTCCTTATTTTAAATTTTCAAAACCATGAATTTTACTGCTTTTGCTTTTAGTTTTATTTAGATTTCTATACGTGCACAGATTATTTACGTGCACATCTATTCTTTATTCATTTTATTATAATGATTATGTGTATACTTTTGATATATATACTTTTCGTTTGTACCCAAAAAAAAACCTCCCCCTCCTAATCTGTGATTTCTTAGACTTGAAAAAGGAGTGCACCAACTCCGAAACGCGTTGTCAATCATCAAATAAAGACCCTTTTATCTATCCACTGAGGTCGTGTCTTTGCGCCAGAAGGTATCAATTGGTGTACTACATCAGTGCACCATTAAACCTTTTTTCTATTGCAACACACATCATTCCTCTGGAGACTTGGCTACTCCACCTATGAGGACTGAGAAGATACCGGCTGCACCGACCCCTTTGTCCTCACGAGTGTTGTGCCTACGCATGCACAACACCAGAAGGTGAGCATAACTCTCGATGTTTTGATTTTATATATTGATTATTGAACCTATTACCCTATGAGCGCCTTCCTATCTTTTTTCGCCACAATCGCTAAGTCTCCATTAAAGGAATGTTATTCCAGCTGTTGCAGAGGATATGACTGGCAACCCCCAGCAAAATCAGCTACTCGCCAGGGGTTGTAAGAGCTGCAGCGGCTCCTACCTGAATGAGACAACCCCTCTAGTTTACGGCTGGATGGTGACACTGGTCGGGCCAGGATAGCAGAGTAGCGGTGATCCCATAGAAATTAATTTCATTCATTTCTATGGGATTACCGCTACTATGCTATCCTGGACCCGACCAGTGTCAAGGTGTAGCCCGAGCCCTAAATATAATGACTGTAATATTTTATATAGGTTATATTACATTTCCATCAGGGATTGCTGTTGAAAGAACGGCTATAGTCTATCAGGGGAAGGGTCCTAATCGGTTTAACCTCTAGCAATCCCCAAAAAGCACATGAAGAGGAAACCAAACTCGTCTTCTGTAGTGAGGTATAAATCTGTAAGACTGAAATTGCACATGGGCTTTGATTACTTGGCTGCAGCGGTGACTTGCCTGTGTACTCTCATGTGACTGTAGCCAATCACTGGCTTCCAGGGGCGTAGCTAAAGGCTTATGGGCCCTAGTGCATGAGTTCAGCTTGGGCCCCCCTTCCCTCAGTGCTTTGTGGCCAGGGGCAGGGGGGCACATAGCCTTCATGCTGCCTAAGGCAAAAATTGAAAAGGAGGCACCCCCCATGCCAAATTCTTGACCGGACCCTTCCTTTCAGCCAATGGTGTAACTTGACCAGAATCACAAGGATCTTTTGGGCCCCCAGGCTCCTTAGCCCAGTAGTGACTACTACCTCTGAACCCCCTATAGCTACGCCCCTGCTGGCTTCAGTGGCGTTGTCTTTTAAACTGCTAAGGACATTGATTGGCTGCAGTGGTCACGTGGTGTATGCAGACATTTTACCTAAACAAAGCTGGGTGGGGGGATCAGAGGGGCATTACTGGAAGCAGAAGAGTATTAAACTGGTGAGTATACCTTCTTTTATCTATTTTGACAACGCCTGGCTTTTGGGGAGATTTTGGAACAACTCTGACAACCCCTTTAAAGAGGACCTTTCACCACTCCTGACATGCCTGTTTTAATAGCTACTTACATTCCCCCTGTGATAACAATTCTGGGACATATATTCTTATAGCTCTATGTTGTGCCATTTGTTTATTATTTCTACTAGAAGTTATGAATGAATTGCTAGCAGTCTGCAGTAAGGGTACAGAAGGCTGGTAACTATTTGGGGGGAGGGGGTGTACCTGCAAAGACTCACTCTATCCGTTCAGTGCTGACATTTTCAGATTGTGCAGTTACACACCCCCAACTGCTTACCTCCCCTCTGTACCCTTACTGCAGACTGCTAGCAATTCATTCATAATCTCTAGTAGAAATAATAAAGGAATGCCACAACATAAAGCCATAAGAATATATGTCCCAGAATTGAATTGTTATCACAGGGGTAATGCAAGTACCCTTACTGCAGACTGATAGCAATTCATTCATAACTTCTAGTAGAAATAATAAAGGGATAGCACAACATACACTCACCTAAAGAATTATTAGGAACACCTGTTCTATTTCTCATTAATGCAATTATCTAGTCAACCCATCACATGGCAGCTGCTTCAATGCATTTAGGGGGGTGGTCCTGGTCAAGACAATCTCCTGAACTCCAAACTGAATGTCAGAATGGGAAAGAAAGGTGATTTAAGCAATTCTGAGCGTGGCATGGTTGTTGGTGCCAGACGGGCCGGTCTGAGTATTTCACAATCTGCTCAGTTACTGGGATTTTCACGCACAACCATTTCTAGGGTTTACAAAGAATGGTGTGAAAAGGGAAAAACATCCAGTATGCGGCAGTCCTGTGGTCAAAAATGCCTTGTGGATGCTAGAGGTCAGAGGAGAATGGGCCGACTGATTCAAGCTGATAGAAGAGCAACGTTGACTGAAATAACCACTCGTTTAAACCGAGGTATGCAGCAAAGCATTTGTGAAGCCACAACACGCACAACCTTGAGGCGGATGGGCTACAACAGCAGAAGACCCCACCGGGTACCACTCATCTCCACTACAAATAGGAAAAAGAGGCTACAATTTGCACGAGCTCACCAAAATTGGACTGTTGAAGACTGGAAAAATGTTGCCTGGTCTGATGAGTCTCGATTTCTGTTGAGACATTCAAATGGTAGAGTCCGAATTTGGCGTAAACAGAATGAGAACATGTATCCATCCTCTGATGGCTACTTCCAGCAGGATAATGCACCATGTCACAAAGCTCGAATCATTTCACATTGGTTTCTTGAACATGACAATGAGTTCACTGTACTAAAATGGCCCCCACAGTCACCAGATCTCAACTCAATAGAGCATCTTTGGGATGTGGTGGAACGGGAGCTTCGTGCCCTGGATGTGGATCCCTCAAATCTCCATCAACTGCAAGATGCTATCCTATCAATATGGGCCAACATTTCTAAAGAATGCTATCAGCACCTTGTTGAATCAATGCCACGTATAATTAAGGCAGTTCTGAAGGCAAAAGGGGGTCCAACACCGTATTAGTATGGTGTTCCTAATAATTCTTTAGGTGAGTGTATAAACATAAGAATAGAGGCTCCCTATGGTCGGTGCCATTGCATTGTCGACCGCAATTTGCAGTCTGCAGCATGGGCCCGGGCCCTTTGTGTGCATGAGGCCTTATGCTCATGAATTATTGTGCCTGCCTATCATGCCAGCATCTAAACCAGATGTCAGCTATCCTGACCATTTGCACGCATAGCGTTAAAAGTACATGGCAAGAACTTTTCTAATATACTGCTCTGTATTATTATACTGTTGAGCAACAGATGAGCCTACAATTTAATATTTTACTAAAATCCCACTTAGGATAGATAGCCAGCAATTAACCCTGTATTCTACCATGTACTACAAAGTCTAGTTCTCCAATACACAGTTAAATGATGTAGATCTCTTATGAGAACTGCTGCTCGGTGCAGAACTACAGTCCATTCCAGGAGCGACAGGACACTCCTAGTTCTCTCCCGTAGAGAATAAATGGAGTGGCAGTGCACATGCACGACCTGTGGCTCCAGTGGAACGGGACTCCCTGTTCCCGTGATTGTGGGGGTCCCAGAGGTGAGACCCAGTGATCAGCAAGGTATCTCTATTCTGTGGATGGGCATAACTTGAAGTGGTTGTCCCATGAAAAATATTCTACAGTTTTCAAACCAGTACCGTGATCTGAATACTTTTGTAATTGCATGTAATTTAACATTTTGCCAAGCCACTGAGTTATTTAATTAAATGTATCTGTATAGCGCCACCTGCTGTTTTTTTTTCTTATTTCTTTGACCTGCTCACTAAGAAGGCTGCACATGCTCAGTTTTAACCCGCAACTGCCTCCTGTGCTGTGATAGGAACAGCTGAGACACGCCCCCTTTGGTGCATCAGAAAAGACACTCCCCTTGAGCTTTCAGCTTGATATGAATCTAGCAGAGCAATGAATGGGGAGATCTCTGGATCCATATGAGGTACAGGGCTGGTTCTGGCTTTGTTAGAAAGAGGTTGCCAATTACTATATGATGTCTGATTTTAATTTGTTACATTAGTCATGGGATAACCCTTTTAATTACTTGGCACAACCCCTTTAAGGGTATGCTGCATACTGTATGTTATCATGTACACTGATTTTTCATATACAAATAGGGTTTGTAAAATCTTACTTTACTGTACAGTGGTCCCTCAAGTTCCAGTATTAATTGGTTCCTGGATGACCACTGTAAGTTGAAACCATTGTAACTTGAGTCCATAACTATGGAAAAAACAGTTATTGGTTCCAAAGCCCCAAAATGTCATCCTAAGATAAGAGAAAATGAATATTTAAGAAAAAATAAACAGATAACTAAGATTGATAAAGCAAGTCTTTACATATAACATTCAAGAATAGGGGAGGGACATTGTAAATCACTTTCTAGGTGTCACATTCCGGAGGACCGGGCAGACCAACTGAACTTTTTGCAAACAGGAAAAGACAGGACTAGCAGGTAGGCAATAATGGTAGCACTGCCACTGAACCAGGTGCACCGTAAAGGCAGGAGGCCAAACCCAGAGGGCGGAGAGCCAGCAAGCCCTGTTCTTCACAGAGCCCCTGGTGGTGGGTATGAACTTGGCCGAGGGCTCACTGGTCCCACCTCCAGGATGGTCCTGGTACATTTGGCTGCTACCTGCAGAAAACCACAACAACAGACACAGAACAGGTACAGAAAATCAGGCAAGGCATGGACAAGGATACAACACTAACAATGCTTTACCGAGACCACTCTGTTCTGTGCCGTGTTTGGCGTTCCTTTCTTTGTCTTGAATTTTCGAGTGTCTGTTCTCTGGATCTGTGTTTTGAGTTTTTGTAATCTGTTCCAAGTCTGAGTTCTGTGTTTTGGCTTCCGGTCTTTGTCTTCGGCAGATGGTGTCTGTATGTTTTCCCTGCTCTTTTCTGGCGAAGGCACTGTCACAGTGCGGTTCACTGTGACAGTTGTTGCTGTGTAGGCTGGCTGCATGCTCTCTCGCGTACTGGCTGCAGGCTGGTTCCTGTGTATGCTGGTTGCTTGGGGGCTGCGTGCTGGCTGCGTTGTTGTGTGTGAACTGTTCCCTGTGTGTGTCTCCCCACATCCATATCCATGTGGTTCCTGTCATTTGTGCCGTGCAGGCTGGCTGCATGCCCTTTGTGTACTGGCTGTGGGTGTTCCCATGTATGCTGGTTCTGCGTGCGTGCTGGCTGCGGCCTTGTGTGTGAACAGGGTCTGAGTATGGATGCATTGTGTTTGTGTCACAGTGCAGTTCTGTCACTCCTTGTTGTGTGGGCTGGCTGCCTGTAGCCTCGTACTGGCTACAGTTATCCTTTGTATGCTGGTTGTTGTTTTGGGCGTGCTTGCTGCAGCATTCTGCGATTGGCGCGAACTGACACTTGTATTTTAAGTTTTATGCTTCTTGTTACTCCTGGTTCTGGTGGGGTTACCATTCCCTGGTCTGTTCCTGGGTGTAACTTATCAGGTGCCCTCGTTATGCAGCTATTTCTATCAGTGTATGTCCTGCCTTCGTGAGAAGGCTCCTGGGTTCTCCGGAGGGAGGACATCTAGTCTGTGTGCAGCTCTGCCTGTGACCGCCATGCTTCCGTTCCGCATGGGGTCCAGGCATCTGCTTGTGTGCTAGTTCCCGTTTGTCTTGTCTGATCCATGTCCTGAGTTTGTTTGGGTTCCAGTCCATCTGTTGTCTGTTTGTACCACTGGTGCTCTCACCAGCGTGGTTCTCTGCAGGTAGTGGCCAAGTGTACCAGACCATCTTGGAGGTGCAAACAGTGAGCCCTAGGCCATGTTCATCCCCACCACCAGGGGCTCTGTGAAGAAAAGAGCTCACTGGCTCATCGCCCGCTGGGATTTGCCTCTGGTCTGCATTTGGTTCAGTGGTAGTACTACCACTATTGCCTAACCTGCTTATCCTTTACTGTCATGTTCATTTATTACATGTATAATAAAGTATTCTGTTGGTTCTGTTCTGTAATCTGCCTGTGTCCTGTTTGCAAGATGTTCCGGAGGTCTGCCTGGCCCCCAGAATGTGACACTATGATGACGACAGGAGCTTCCTTAGGGTTATTGTGGCGAAACCAAACTCGCCACTGGGTTTTGGAGGGGCCTGGTTGCCAGCCTCTTGCCCCAGGATTATGGCCCATACTAACTTTGAAGGAGAAGACAGACCAGCCGCACAGCTTAAATCTGTGGAACTGTTTTGGGCAAGAAAGCCATGCTTTCGGCCGGCCAAATGTGACTTCCATGGAATTCGGGAACCCCTGCTCGGATCTGGGTGATTTTTGGATATGTTGTTCACCCAGATCAGAGCTATCCATGGATGTATACATTATGGGGATATGTGGGGTTTTGAGGTGTGTGACAGAACCATCTGTCTTTGGAATTGTATTGTATGTTATGTGAGGGTACCCAGATAGCTATGCCATGGAGCCTGTTCGTGAAATTAAAGACTTTGGCTCCATGTCAATTTTATTGTATTCGTGTAGTCTGAGTGCCATTCACCTAATAATATGCACTCAGACTTGAGCTATCTGGGGATATGTTAAATGTCTGTGTTTACTGTAAGGGTTGTGACATTGTATGTTTAAATGGTGATTTCTGTCCTGTTGTCCCCACATGTGTATTGGCGATTTCCCTTTGTCCTGAGAGATAATTGAATTACTCCTCGGGTGTCTCCAGGGCAGAGAGGAGGAAACCATGATGCATTGTGGGGATGTATTGTGTCTGTGTATCCTGAATAGCTGCATATCTGTCCTGTGTCACAGTCTTCCATCTGGTCCCCTAGGGGAGTGTCCACCAGATGGGGACCTGCATAAATACAGGCGGGTAGCCCTCAATAAAGAGTTCCTGTTTTATCCTTCATCATGTTGAGGCTGGTGTTTGGGTAACTGATCGACACTGGGGGATTGTTATACGCTGAAGATTTGCTATACTCCCCTGGCTATAACTACTAGCTCTTGTAAGAGCTGTTCCTGCTCTCTGGATTTAGGAGAGGTTCACCCACTGGAGCCTGGAGCCTTGTCGTAGGTCCAGGGTGGGTAGGAGATGGTGAGACCTCAACCAAGCTTCAGCGGTTCGTGGGGTCTGCAGCGCTTACGGTGTCAAGTGGAGTGCTTGGAGGCCTCGGGAAGCACTAGGAGCATCTATCAACGGAGGTACCCGGTCGGGGTGCTAGGAGATCTGTTACATTGGTGGCAAGCAGTGGGATGGCGTCCTAGTAAGAGGAGAAGCAGCTCAGAGACACCGTTCATGGATTTACAAAATTGAGGGCAACGCTAGTATCAGTACAGCGCCCCTGGCTACAGCAATATGGATGCCGTTGGTTCCTGCACAGCATTCCATGAGGAAGATCACCCGGATTACAGGGATGCCGAGCGGAAAGGCGTATGGCACCAGGCCCTGGAAGACGTGCAGCGTCGGAGGGGTAGAGTCTTCCCAGTGAGGAGCGGAGATTACGAATGCGATTGGCGCTGCGACTACCTCTACTGGGAGAGCAATCCTTGACGGAGTGGGTGTCAGAGCTTGAGACACTGGTATGGCAGGAAACCTGGCTGGATGACGCTTACCAAGCACTATGGTGGGACACAGTACGAAAGTCTCCATGGATGGAGGAGTACGCCAAGCCCAAGGGTGAGGAATACAATGGCCCTGGTTTATTGTGGGAGTCTTTTGAAGACATTGACTTTGGGAGCACAGAAGAGTCTAGATTTTGGGATATTACTGACTACAGGGAGGACTTGCACAATTGGCCTACAACTAGTGGGGTGAGGGGAGATTTTACCTTTCTGGTCCAAAGGGAGTGGGAGCTGGAGCAAGATTATCAACAGTTGTTTCGCTCCATTCAAGCCCAGCGCAAGATACAAGACAGTTGGATACCAGGCCCAGACCTGCAGCCCTACCCCTGGCAAGTCGCAGCTGAGGTATCCCCTACTTTCTCACCAACTGTGGAGGTAGGGGACTTCATAGAATGGTACTGGGAGGAACCCCAGTCGGTAGGTGGAGATGGGACCGTAGCCACTCCACCGGCCCAACAGGGTGGCTGGGCAGGCGGCCCAGATCCCCAACTGCCACTGGGAGTACAGGGAGAGGAGATTGCCGGTCCCTCATCTCTGCAACAACCAGAATCACTGGTAGTGGAGACAGTCGGTCTCACTACCCAGCGGCAGTATACTCTACAGGGAGAGGAGACAGTTGGTCTCTCCCCCCAGCGGCAGATGGGGTATCCAGTGGAGGGGGTAAGTGATAGCCCCTCTCCACAGCTCTCTCCCAGCCAAATACTGGGGGTAGTGGGTAAGGCTTTAAACCCCACTGACCCCTCTCCAGCAGAAGAGCTGGCATCAGAGCAGAGGGCCACTGGACTCTGCCCTAACTGTTCATTTACTACCCAGCAGGAGTTGGCACCATGCACCCCAGCTGAAGCGCTGGCATCAGGGCAGAGCACCGCTGGCCTCTGCCCTCCTCTATCCTCTTCTCCAGAGGCTGACTCCACACCGGCTTCCCGAGCGGAAGAGATGGCATCTGGGCAGCACACAGTTGGCCTCTGCCCTCCCTTATCCTCTTCTCCACAGCCGGACTTCCCACAGGCTACCCCAGCGGAAGAGCTGGCATCTGGGCAGAGCGCAGTCGGCCTCTGCCCACCAAGTACCTACAGCTCCAAGCTAGAGAACCACAAGGAAGCAAGGAGTAGCAGATGCCCACTCAACAGCTCGGGACATACAGAACAGAGCCATGCCCCAAAATTCAAAAGGTCCAGTATTGGGTTGTGGGTGGACTGCCAGACTAACTCAGGTACTGACCGGCGTGAGGTCAGGTACCTGGTTAGTCTTCCCTGGGAGGGGGAGATGTGTGGCAAAACCAAACTCACCACTGGGTTTTGGAGGGGCCTGGTTGCCAGCCTCTTGCCCCAGGATTATGGCCCATACTTACTTTGAAGGAGAAGACAGACCGGCCACACAGCTTAAATTTGTGGAACTGTTTTGGGCAGGGAACCCCTGCTCAGATCTGGGTGATTTTTGGATATGTTGTTCACCCAGATCAGAGCTATCCATGGATGTATACATTATGGGGATATGTGGGGTTTTGAGGTGTGTGACAGAACCATCTGTCTTTGGAATTGTATGTTATGTGAGGGTACCCAGATAGCTATGCCATGGAGCCTGTTCGTGAAATTAAAGACTTTTGCTCCATGTCGATTTTATTGTATTCGTGTAGTCTGAGTGCCATTCACCTAATAATATGCACTCAGACTTGAGCTATCTGGGGATATGTTAAATGTCTGTGTTTACTGTAAGGGTTGTGACATTGTATGTTTAAATGGTGATTTCTGTCCTGTTGTCCCCACATGTGTATTGGCGATTTCCCTTTGTCCTGAGAGATAATTGAATTACTCCTTGGGTGTCTCCAGGTTAGAGAGGAGGAAACCATGATGCATTGTGGGGATGTATTTTGTCTGTGTATCCTGAATGGCTGCATATCTGTCCTGTGTCACAGTCTTCCATCTGGTCCCCTAGGGGAGTGTCCACCAGATGGGGACCTGCATAAATACGGGTGGGTAGCCCTCAATAAAGAGTTCCTGTTTTATCCTTCATCATGTTGAGGCTGGTGTTTGGGTAACTGATCGACACTGGGGGATTGCTATACGCTGAAGATTTGCTATACTACCCTGGCTATAACTACTAGCTCTTGTAAGAGCTGTTCCTGCTCTCTGGATTTAGGAGAGGTTCACCCACTGGAGCTTGGAGCCTTGTCGTAGATCCAGGGTGGGTAGGAGACGGTGAGACCTCAACCAAGCTTCGGCGGTTCGTAGGGTCTGCAGCGCTTATGGGGTCAAGTGGAGTGCTTGGAGGCCTTGGGAAGCACTAGGAGCAACTATCGACGGAGGTACCTGGTCGGGGTGCTAGGAGATCTGTTACAGTTATGTATAGCACACAGTGTACCAGAAAAATAGCAAGAAACTGCCCTGCCCTACTGTTCACAGGAGGAGTTCAATCTGAGACAGGTAAAGAGCGGTACAGAGCATGTAGTACCGCACTGTACTGTAACAGGAACCACTAGACAGTTAATACTGGTATTTGACCAGAGATAAGGCCATGTAGATTGTTTGATCTGAGGTTGAGGCACTGTATGTTGAGTCTAGTTTGAAAATACGTTGAACCAAGAGACATTTTTTTGTTGAAAATAGTATATATTGAGGTCATTGTATCTTGAGGGACCACTGTATTTTGTAGCATATTTTCTGCTAAATCTTCCATGTTTGAATGTGGCCTTTCGGCTCTGTGCACAAGCCACATATTTATTATGAAGGACAGGGTCAGATCCCATCCTGGGGCATGTAGGAAGGCTTTTTTGATCTTGTAGAATGGGATGTACACGTGGTTTTAGTCATGTATTTGCTCTGACGGACTTCCATCTTGCCAAAAGCCAGCAAAAACAGGCAAATAATTGCATATTACATCTGAGGCATATATTTGACGTGACTGAATCATACTGTCCCATGGAACACAATCACCAAAGGTGGTTTATACCTGGCCTTTGGTCATTATTACATGGGCTGATGCACAGGCAATTATTTGAAGGATCCGTTCATTCCAATTATTTCCTATTGTTGCGCAGAGGGGAGAGCTGCGTTTACATGTGGCAATCATACCCTCTGTACGGGTATTTCGTTACCAAGGCCGTTCATCCCCTACTGATTCATTGATGTTCTGCTGGCAAATTATGCTATGGGTTTGCTTGCTAATGAAGTGATCAGGCACCTTTTTTGAGGAACATTTATGGGAACCAGTATTCATACAATTACAAATGTTTGTTCCAGTCATTAGCCCATGGAAAAAGATTTCTGAGCCTCTAGGAGCAGGGAACATTGCAGAAGTGAGCAATAATGGGTGACAATGGGTATAGTTATGGGTTATGGAATGCTTTTTTTTATACACTAAAAATGTTTCCCGTATAAGTTCATGCAACCCATCCTTTTTTTTATAAATATTTATTTTTATTTTATAAATCACAAATTAATACATGATCCGATATTGATCAAATCAAAGTACCATGACATTTATAAACATCATTATAACTAGGTTATACAGATCAGTATAGGTCCACGCCTAATATAATATTAAATACAATTATTACCTCCCCCCTCTTTGGCTGCCGTCTATTCCAATCCATCAACTATAGACTATTAACAACATTAAGTATAGGTAGGTAGTCTTGCGTGCCACCCTCCATTTTTATTTCTTTTTTATTATTATTATTTTTTTTTTTCCTTTTTCCTTCTTTCCATGTCCTCATATATTCTAATTTGCTGGAGATATGAACACCACTCACTTATCGAGGGCGGGGAGACAGAACCCCAATGCCTGATCAGCATGGCTTTAGCCACCATCAGACCCCTCATCCAGATCAATCTAACCCGGAGCGGGGTTTCTGTTTCTGACGAATAATCTCCCAAGATCACTGTCGAGATCCCCGGGTTATAATTCGTCGCGGACTCCTTTTGTAAGGTAGAAAAGACCTGGTCCCAATATTTTTTTATTTTACTACAACCCCAAAGCAAATGGGCATAGTCCGCATTGACATATCCACATTTAGGGCAACCACAGTCCCGAGATTTATTTTGTAGGAATTTTCCTTGTAACTTTGGGGTATAGTACAATCGATGCAGGATCTTGAATTGAATCAATCTATGAGCATTGGAAACTGTCGCCTTTCTCACGTTCCTATAGATAGTGGGCCACTGTAGTGGAGAGCAGTTCAACTCCTGCTCCCACTTACTTGGGCTTTTAAAAGGAGTTACAGTTGCCAATGCAGATCGAAGTTTAGCATATAATCTAGATATCTTCACCTTCTCATTCTTCTGAGCGTCACAATAATCAAAAAATAAATTCTCTCGTGGAAAAAAACAGCCCCTATTCCTAGATGCTTCAAATGTGTGTTTTAAACGTGTATACATAAACAGATCTAATGGTGAACTATGAATAATACCAAATTCTCCAAGCGATTTAAAATGGCCCCTATATAAAAGGTGAGACACCTTATTGATACCCCTACGTGACCAATAACCAAAATCAGTGATTATAAAAAATTCCATCAACCCCCTGTTCTCCCACAGAGGGGTAAAAGCGAAAGGACTGGAGACTTTAAGAATCTCCTTCAGCTTATTCCATACCCTCTGTAGTGACCAAGGGATCAGCAAAGACTTCCTCAATCCCATATACCCAGTCTCCAAACATGCAAAAATATTGTCTATTGGTTTATCCAAAACTTTAATCAAATACCGTAAAAGTGAACTCTCTTTCAAATAGCAACAACGCTGTATCTTTGCGCATAAAAAATAACCTTGAAAAAAGGGAAGTGACAGCCCACCATCTGCCTCTGCCAACCAGAGATATCTCTGCTTTATACGCACCCTCTTCCTTCCCCAAATTAGATCGTTGATCAGAGTCTCCAATCTGTGAAAAAATATATCGTCAATCCAAATAGGGGAAGCACAGATCGGGAACAAGACAATAGGCAAAATAATCATCTTAATCAATGCTATTCGATCTGTCTGTGCCAACATCAATTTCTGCCAATCGCTTATCTTGATCTTAACTTTGTTCAGTACCGGGGCCAGGTTGAGCTCATAAAACCTATTTATGGGAACCCCAATCTTAACCCCCAAATATTCCAAAGTATCTTTAGGGACCAAAACACGAACTCCCCCCCCTTCATCTACAGCCTTCCGGTTCAACGGGAGGAGAGATGACTTTGACCAATTAATCATATAACCAGATAATTTACCATAGTTCTCTATTACCTCTATCACATAAGGAAGAATTTTCCATCCCTGATCCAGGAACAGAATCACATCATCGGCATATAAGCTTATTTTATCGCTCACTCCCGCTACCCCAAAGCCGTCTATATGGCTATCTGCACGGATCCTACAAGCTAACGGTTCAATAAAGAGGGCGAAGAGGAGGGGGGACAAAGGACAGCCTTGTCTCATCCCCCTCCGCATCATAACAGGCGGAGAACTAATGCCGTTAATGATAATACTTGCAGCCGGCTGTTCATACAGCATTTGTGTCATTTCCAAAAGTGAGTTCACCAGGCCAAACTGAGACATAGTAGCCCACAAAAAAGGCCACTCCATCCTGTCAAACGCCTTTGCGGCATCTAAAGACAGGATGGAGTGGTCTATACTACCCCCAACCGAAAGGTTTAGATAGACCCTATATAAACTCATCTGTATTTGGCGGCCCGGAATAAAACCAGTCTGGTTGGGGTGTACCAGAGAAGCTATAACCCTCTTCAAACGGTTCGCCAAAATTTTTGCAAGGATCTTATAATCCGTATTAAGGAGCGATATCGGTCTATATGACCCCATATCGCATGGATCCTTCTCCTTTTTTAACACCAGGATAATCACTGCCTCTCTAAATGATGGAGGTAGAGAGCCAAATGCACAGGATTCATTCAAAACTAGAAGAAGGATCGGAAGGAGTGAATTAGCATGATACCTATACACTTCAAACGGCAATCCATCTGGGCCAGGAGCTGAGTTATACTTTAGAAGTGGGAGTATCGCTTGCAACTCCTCCAATAAAATAGGGGAGTCCAGCATCTCTCTATCTTGTACAGATAGCTGGGGGAGCTCCAATTGTTGAAGATATTGATCCATATCAGTTCGACTAAACAAAGCGTCAGACTTATAAAGCGTAGAATAATAATTCACAAATTCCTCCCTAATTTCCTCTGCAGTACCCACCCTATTTCCTTGTGCATTCCTAATTTCCCTTATAGTGGTAGCCTCTCTCTGATTGGCCACCAAACGTGCCAAAAACCTGCCCGTTTTACCAGATTCACAAAAGCGATTTTGGCCTTGGAATAAGAGCTTATGTTGTGCTTTTCTATACAAGAGTGTCTTAAGTTGTAAATTAACCTCCTTTAACTGATTAATATATTGATCCTTATAGCAGGCAGCTAAAGCAGCGCGTATACTCCTTATTGACTCCATCAGTTGTTGTTCCCTTCGCCGCAATTCAACTCTAAACCTATTAATTTTGTTAAAATATAAACCTCTTATATGGGCCTTCAAGGCATCCCACACATAATGAATATGTGTTGAGCCCAAATTGAAGCCCCAGAATTCCTGTATATCCTGGTCTATTTGGGATTGCTCCCCTATCACATCCAGCCAATGCGGGTTCAGTTTAAAGGTTCTACCTGAGGATTGAGCCTCCACAAACGCGATCAAGACTGGGGAATGATCTGAGATTCCATGAGGTTCATACTTCATTCTCAGAACACGATGGCACAGATCCCGAGTTGCAAAAGCCAGATCAATGCGGGACATTGATCGATATGACTGGCTAAAACAGGAAAAAAAATTCTTATTGCCATAGAGGTGGCGCCAGATATCAACTAGCGCCAGCTCCTGGCAAATAGTAATCAAAGGGGATCCAGTCCGACTGTGCCCAGAAAGCGAAGAGAACCGATCGAGCTCAGGGTCAGGTACTGCATTAAAATCACCTGCCACTAGTAATGCACATTGATTTTTTGTGGCTATATATTTAGCTAAGTGTGAGAAAATCGTTGATTTAAATGGTGGAGGAATATAGATAAACGCCAATATCATCTCCTGCCCTTTCCAATACCCATAAAGGAATACATATCTCCCTTCTTTATCAATCAGACTATCTAGAGGTTCAAACTCTATCCCACGATGAATATATACACTGACACCTCTTGCATATATAGAGTAGCAAGCGTGGTACTCAAGGGAAGCCCATTTCCTTTTCAATGTATAGATCCTATCTAGTGTTGCATGGGTCTCTAATAGGACCACAATTGCCGGCAGATGACGAACCACACAGTCAAACACCACTGTCCTCTTCACTCTGTCTCCCAGCCCTCTCACATTCCAAAACAAAATATTACACGGCATGCCCTATAGATAAAATAAATCCAAGTCCCCGATCTAAGAGGGGGGCACGCATAACTACGAAGCAGATGACGACAGCCAATCCCTCCTACCCCCATCCCAAAAAAAACCCTACTTGGTTGACAATGCATTTCACAATACCTATCAACCTCTTTCCTACCTCCAAACCTCCTCCCCACCATCACCCCTCATTAACCTCCCCTCTCGCCACCTACAATCCTCTTTCATAGGCCCATTGAATCCAGCCATTGCCCCACCTCCTCCTGCGCGGAAAAAAACCTAACAGAATCATTATGCACCACCCTCAACTTGGCAGGATATAACATTGAATACTTAATTTTGGCTGCAATCAATCTTTTTTTTACATCTACGAAAGATCTCTTTCTAAATTGGGTTTCTCGTGAGAAGTCAGGGAATATTGATATGAGATTACCATCCAAATAAGTGTCTGTAACTTTTCTTTTACGTCTTAATGCCCAATCTCGATCCTTAGAACACATAAGTTTTGCCAAAATAGCCCTAGGTGGAGCCCCTGGAGGGGGTTTTTTAAAAGGGATTCTATGAGCCCTTTCCACACAGAAGGTAGCCGGATCACAGGCTGGCCCTAGGTTTTCCAGAAGCCATTTTTGGATGAATTCTGTGGAATTATCCTGCTCTGCCCCTTCTGGAAAGCCCACCAGCCGCAAATTATATCTGCGGGACCTATCCTCCATCTCCACCACTTTCTTTTTTAACCAGGAATGGTCTTCATCAACTGCTTCTAGTCTCTTTTTTAATACACCATTCTCTAAAGTAACAGAGTTAACTACAGTTTCCAATTCCTTCACTTTTGCTCTCAACTTTGCCATTTCATCTCTTATTATCGTAACGTCTCCCTGTACGACTGCAAGGGAAGAGGCCAGTTCTGCAACTGAAACACTAGTTGAGTTTACTACCCCCAGTATATCCTCAAGTTTTTTATTTATATTCTCAAAGCCTTCAATCTGGGGCGCACTGGTCTTTGATGAGACCTGTTCTAGACGGTCCATACTATTCGAGCCCAACTCAACCTGTGGGACAGCCCTCTGTACGCCTCCTCTGGTTTTTGGTGGTGGTGACTTCAGAAATTTATCTAAACGAGCCTGTGGACTCCCCCCCGAACCACTTTTCGGGGAAGACAATCCACCTGATTTACGATATTTTGGCGGCATGTTTCAATCGGATCGTCTCCACAGCGGGGAATATATACTAAAAGGTAAACTTACGGTAGTAGTTGCAATCCTAATACAGATCTGTCTAGGTCAGTAACAGGTTTATCTATATGACCCAAATTTTAGTGTATGCATATGAAATAACAACACACAAGCTAGAAACCTATACTTATACCCTCCCCTCACTCATATGCGACCTTAGGTTACCAAAAATCCACAAAAAAAAAAAAAAAACATAAAGAGGCAAACCGATAGGGCCTCTATCAGACTAAATGTCCTGTTAAAGTAAGGAATGTCCGCAGAGCAGTCAAGTACAACGCAATAGTGCCAGTGCTGCAGATTGAACCTGGCAACAGATCAGCTACTGGATGCGACGACCTGTATAATCAAAGTTAGTCGCCACAGGTGTGGCCTTTCCAGGAATACCGCTGAGTTGTCAAAGTCGCCAGAAGGCAATGCCCCCTATCACCTGATAGAGCTCCAAATGTCAACCATCTCAACGCAAAAAAGGAAGCAGGGTACTTGTCAGGCACTTGTCAAGCAAGAGGACTTAAGTGGGGGGCCTCATCAGAGTAAAAATCCGTCTGCTACTTCGTGGCGGCCACCCTGCAGCCCACTGGGCTCTTCAGACCATGAACATCTCCTGGAAGCGCCAAAGATGACTCAGGAAAAGCAGGTAAGCAAAAAGAGGAACCCCGCAGCCTTACTCGCCTATAGGTGATTGACCACATGAATATATACACTGACACCTCTTGCATATATAGAGTAGCAAGCGTGGTACTCAAGGGAAGCCCATTTCCTTTTCAATGTATAGATCCTATCTAGTGTTGCATGGGTCTCTAATAGGACCACAATTGCCGGCAGATGACGAACCACACAGTCAAACACCACTGTCCTCTTCACTCTGTCTCCCAGCCCTCTCACATTCCAAAACAAAATATTACACGGCATGCCCTATAGATAAAATAAATCCAAGTCCCCGATCTAAGAGGGGGGCACGCATAACTACGAAGCAGATGACGACAGCCAATCCCTCCTACCCCCATCCCAAAAAAAACCCTACTTGGTTGACAATGCATTTCACAATACCTATCAACCTCTTTCCTACCTCCAAACCTCCTCCCCACCATCACCCCTCATTAACCTCCCCTCTCGCCACCTACAATCCTCTTTCATAGGCCCATTGAATCCAGCCATTGCCCCACCTCCTCCTGCGCGGAAAAAAACCTAACAGAATCATTATGCACCACCCTCAACTTGGCAGGATATAACATTGAATACTTAATTTTGGCTGCAATCAATCTTTTTTTTACATCTACGAAAGATCTCCTTCTAAATTGGGTTTCTCGTGAGAAGTCAGGGAATATTGATATGAGATTACCATCCAAATAAGTGTCTGTAACTTTTCTTTTACGTCTTAATGCCCAATCTCGATCCTTAGAACACATAAGTTTTGCCAAAATAGCCCTAGGTGGAGCCCCTGGAGGGGGTTTTTTAAAAGGGATTCTATGAGCCCTTTCCACACAGAAGGTAGCCGGATCACAGGCTGGCCCTAGGTTTTCCAGAAGCCATTTTTGGATGAATTCTGTGGAATTATCCTGCTCTGCCCCTTCTGGAAAGCCCACCAGCCGCAAATTATATCTGCGGGACCTATCCTCCATCTCCACCACTTTCTTTTTTAACCAGGAATGGTCTTCATCAACTGCTTCTAGTCTCTTTTTTAATACACCATTCTCTAAAGTAACAGAGTTAACTACAGTTTCCAATTCCTTCACTTTTGCTCTCAACTTTGCCATTTCATCTCTTATTATCGTAACGTCTCCCTGTACGACTGCAAGGGAAGAGGCCAGTTCTGCAACTGAAACACTAGTTGAGTTTACTACCCCCAGTATATCCTCAAGTTTTTTATTTATATTCTCAAAGCCTTCAATCTGGGGCGCACTGGTCTTTGATGAGACCTGTTCTAGACGGTCCATACTATTCGAGCCCAACTCAACCTGTGGGACAGCCCTCTGTACGCCTCCTCTGGTTTTTGGTGGTGGTGACTTCAGAAATTTATCTAAACGAGCCTGTGGACTCCCCCCCGAACCACTTTTCGGGGAAGACAATCCACCTGATTTACGATATTTTGGCGGCATGTTTCAATCGGATCGTCTCCACAGCGGGGAATATATACTAAAAGGTAAACTTACGGTAGTAGTTGCAATCCTAATACAGATCTGTCTAGGTCAGTAACAGGTTTATCTATATGACCCAAATTTTAGTGTATGCATATGAAATAACAACACACAAGCTAGAAACCTATACTTATACCCTCCCCTCACTCATATGCGACCTTAGGTTACCAAAAATCCACAAAAAAAAAAAAAAAACATAAAGAGGCAAACCGATAGGGCCTCTATCAGACTAAATGTCCTGTTAAAGTAAGGAATGTCCGCAGAGCAGTCAAGTACAACGCAATAGTGCCAGTGCTGCAGATTGAACCTGGCAACAGATCAGCTACTGGATGCGACGACCTGTATAATCAAAGTTAGTCGCCACAGGTGTGGCCTTTCCAGGAATACCGCTGAGTTGTCAAAGTCGCCAGAAGGCAATGCCCCCTATCACCTGATAGAGCTCCAAATGTCAACCATCTCAACGCAAAAAAGGAAGCAGGGTACTTGTCAGGCACTTGTCAAGCAAGAGGACTTAAGTGGGGGGCCTCATCAGAGTAAAAATCCGTCTGCTACTTCGTGGCGGCCACCCTGCAGCCCACTGGGCTCTTCAGACCATGAACATCTCCTGGAAGCGCCAAAGATGACTCAGGAAAAGCAGGTAAGCAAAAAGAGGAACCCCGCAGCCTTACTCGCCTATAGGTGATTGACCACAATAGCACCTCCCGGAGGTAAGTACCCTTGGCACAGCCTCCCCTCACTCCACCCAGAGTACCTGATTCACCAGAAAGACGGATGACACATTCACCAGGACGGATGATACATAGCCACTTCTGCGCCCCCACGACCCCTCTATACACCTCAGATATCCAGTGGCAGAAGGCAGATGACGGGGATCCAGCAGCAGGCAGTAGGCAACCAGGAGTCGGCAGACAGACAGCCGAAATTCAGCAGCAGGCATCCGGAGTCAGGTCAGTGCTCAGGCGGTCGTCGGTGGTCTTCAAGCAACAGGCGGCGAGCAGGCATCCCAGCGTCTCAGGACAAATGACCGCACCAGAGCAGTCAGGCTCGGCTAGTCACGTCTGGGCAGAGCTCGGCGTTCCATTGCAAGGCACGAGGCGAGGAGAGAGCGGTGAGGACGGCCAGAGGAGGAGCGCAGCACACCTACGTCATGCCGCTTCCTCTGTGTGCATGACGTACTCCTGGTCTGCAACCCATCCTTGATCAGCGCTCGTAATAGGCCGTTTACTTGTCATTAAAAAAGTCACAGCCAAAAATTCTGGCTTTGTATCAGTAGTATTACCACTGTTACCAGCACAATGTCCCCTGTTCTTACCAGTGTAATACCTGGTGTAATATTGTATGAGCGCAGCAATGCTACCTACCACTTGTAGAGAATCTAGTAGAAATGGAGTGACGTCTGTTATATTGTGCCCTTTTTTATGCCTTAAACTGGAGATTCATGACATATTTCAGTGTTTGCAGCCTGGTGTGAAATGCTTTGCTGTTGTCGATCACTGAGTTTATAGGAAACCATGTCTACAATACCGTAGGCCACAGACCTGGCACAGAGGATGGCGTCGTAGTCTGACTATAGCCCAGAGGGCAGTGGCAGAACTGAGTAATTGTGTAAAATCTGAAGCTTCTGGAAGTTCTGCTTGTGTTCGAACTTGAACTTACAATTATCTTCTGACCCCCATGTATTAAACTCTTGGGAGGTCATTGTGAGCGATGCAAAGCAGCTCTTCTTCATGGACATCACTGCTGTATAGAGACTTTTACAATGGATAACACAGACCTTTTTAGCTAAAAAGGAGTTAGCCCATTAAAAGTGGTTGTCAAACCAGAAGTATTGTACATTTTTAAACCAGCATCTGCATCTGAATACTTTTGTAATTTCATGTTATTAAAAATGGGTCCAGCCACTCAGTTATACAATAAAATGTATCTGTATAGCGCCACCTGCTGTTTGTTCTTTTTTCTTATTTCTATGTCCACCTCAGTAATATCGTTGAGATGGTCACACATGCTCCGTTCCATCATTCAACTGCCACCAGCTATATCTGCTGTTAGATGCTGTGAAAGTTGCAGGGAGAGAGCTGCAGCAGAAAGAACACAACCCCTGAGCTGCCAGCCTGAAGAAAATCTAGCAGGGCAATGAATGGAGAGATCTCTGGATCCATGCGAGATACAGGGCTGTTTATCTAGATTGGTGGTAGATAGGTAAACGTTCATATAATTGCTCCCTGTTGCCCCTTATTGCCCACTAATTCTTAGTTTTATTTGTGTATTTATTTCCTTTTGGTTATACTGAACTGCACTGTGCGTTTATTGTCACCATTCACATCAGGCCCGAGCCACCCTGTGCTCCCTTACTCCTCCTGACAGCTGCTGTCACTGCTTTTTGGTTGATAGGGCCAGATTTCTGCACAGTGACCTTATCTGTCCCTGTCAATAAGAAAGGAATGGGATTGGCTGGCAGAGGAAGACAAGGAGTAAGAGTGCACAGAGTGCCTTGGGTCCACCCTTATTGCACTTAACTGCTAATTTGCATATGAGTTAAAAGTACTTTTTGTCCAGAATAAAGCGATGGATGGCTAAGTGAAAGGTATCATTACATTCAACTGAGCTAGTTCTACAAGACCTACTATCTAATTCCAACCACTTATGTGCAGTTCTCTATGCAAGGCTAGCCACTTCAATATGGGGAACATTTCAGGTTCTCTGGTTCTTTGCTGATCTTTGCTATCCCCTTGGCGGCAAGAGCATGTGTTTAATTTATGACGAGGCACGGACCTAGTCTTAAATTAGTCGCGTCCTCCAGCAGCACATGCACATAAACTGAAATCTGGCATAGATTTCAGCCATGATTGACGCAAAAAAAACTGGTTTAAATGATGATAAAGGTGTTGGGGACAATGGCCCCATCCAGACTCCTTCCTGTCATGCCCCTTTTTCAGAAAGTGGTGTGGGGAGAGCAGAAAGAACCCTTGCACCTAGATTTAGGCACACTGGCGTATAAAAAGTCGCCAACCCGGGGTTTGAGGTTTTTTTTTTACCCAGAAGATTGGCATGGTGGTGATAAGTTCCCCCTATGTGTCTGTAGTGGTGTTCACCAACTCCTTCAGCTTCTCTCCTGCCTCCACCTCTCACGCCGCATCTACAATATTATAGGGATCTGACCAAGGAGACAGTGGGGACTTTTTTAGTTTTCAAACATTTTTATAGAATTTTTCAAAAATTAATACTGAACACACAAAACCAAGAGGAGGGGGGGGGGGGTATGGATGGGGTGGGGGGTGTAGATGTTGGGAAGACCAGGAAATTCATATTAATACGGTCCTCCTGAAAAGTCAGAAAATACGGTGGTAAAATAATTATAACTGTAGCCTGAGCATGGCTGGGATGGATTTAGGTCTCTGGCTTTTTGCGGCAAAACCTGTAATAAACACAAAGACATTATTATAGTATACATATATAGAGAGAGCAGTTATGTGCAGTGTGTGATGACAGAATGTGCGGCTAGGAAGGTGACATTATGTGTTTTATCTCAGATTGTAAGATCCATCACAACATCTGTAATAATGACTTAGATCTAAGGAGTGGATTTCTAATGTCCTAGTGTTATAAGTAAAGTGAAATATTACATACATGCAGTAGAGGATGATGGCAAATAAAACCAGGAACACGAGGAGGACGATGAATGGAATTGCCGCTATCAGTCCGAAATCCATGTCCTGGAGCAATTCAGTACTGTGAATATCTAACATCCACATTGTTCCTAAGAATAACAGTAACAATAATCCATATAACTAGGGATGCAGAATAGGACGAATTTATGAAATTGTCTTAAAGAAAAACTGCCTTTGCTGCCCAAACCAACCTTCATTTTTCACGAGCAGCGTAGAAACTGACATCATAATGAGGGATTTCTGAGTGATCTGTGCTCTATATGATGTGCAAATTAAAATCAACAAAACTTCTATTATTTTAGAAAGAAAACTATAATCGCAGGTGAGCGACTTGTTCTCCTTCACCTTCCCTCACAATCACATCTACATCTCCTGAACATTTGTCTAGAACCCGGTGATTTCATAATAGTTATTACATCACTTCTCGGTGACTTACAGCATATCACCTAACCGATTTTAGGCTACTTTCACACCTGCGTTAGGTGCGGATCCGTCTGGTATCTGCACAGACGGATCCGCACCTATAATGCAAACGCTTAGATCCGTTCAGAACGGATCCGTTTGCATTACCATGAACAAAAAAAATAAAAAAATGTTCTTTTATTTTTTTTTTTGTTCATGATAATGCAAACGGATCCGTTTTGACTTTACATTGAAAGTCAATGGGGGACGGAGCCGTTTGAAAATTGAGCCATATTGTGTCAACTTCAAACGGATCCGTCCCCATTGACTTCCATTATAAGTCTGGACGGATCCGTTTGCCTCCGCATGGCCAGGCGGACACCCGAACGCTGCAAGCTGCGTTCGGGTGTCCGCCTGCTGAGCGGAGCGGAGGACAAACGGAGCCAGACTGATGCATTCTGAGCGGATCCGCATCCACTCAGAATGCATTAGGGCTGGACAGATCCGTTCGGGGCCGCTTGTGAGACCCTTCAAACGGAACTCACAAGCGGAGCCCCGAACGCTAGTGTGAAAGTAGCCTAACTCGGTGTATTCCTACGAGTAGCAATTTCACAGGATTTATTTATTTTTTTGTAGTGTGAGATCTTAAATACCCCGCAGATTTTTTAAGACTGGCAGTTCCTGTGCTGGTCTTAATAAGAATTGTGCTGGAGTAAGATGTGCTAAATTTTAAGTGAAGGCCTCATAATACATTTGGTGTGTTTTCTGGTTGTCCATGTACCAGGAAGGTAAATGTACTGTGAGCTGGGATAGATGTCGTTTATAACTTACTCCACTTTCTGGCTACAACTTGCAAAATTTGGCTTGCAGAAAAAAGACTTTTGTATATTAGAAAACTGGAGGACAGCCTTTACCAAATCCCCCCTAGGTGTAGTCCTAGTCTTAGTCACACAATTGCTGATAATGCATGCATTACTCTCATCTTGTAAACACCATATTTTACACATGGCGGACACTTACCGGGTGCCTCCTCCAGATTTTTCTCCATTCCTGAAGGTAGTTGACTCTTCAGACGAAGTGGAGGTAGTGGACGGCAGGATACATAGGATGCCCAAATAAATAGCAGCAGTAGAATCATCATTTTTTAGCAAGGAAACTGTAGTCGCAGGGAAGTGATGTGTGCGCCTTCTCCTCTCTTCACAATCACACCTATGTCTCCTGAGCAGTCACCTTTTGTCTAGAACTCGGTGATGTCATAATAGCTGCTATGTCACCCCTCTGTGACTTCTGACCTTTCATACACTACTATGACATCACTATGTATATCTCCCCTCTGTGACTTCTGACCTTTCGTCTAGCCCATTACTACACTATTAACCATTAATACCTGTGTGATAAATGTTATTCAGTGGGCACATTTACTGTAATATCGTGCTCAATGTAAATGTTATGGTGGATTCAGTTTCTCTGAGATTACCAGTCTGTAGTGTTACCAGTAAAGTGCCAATTTGAGTTTTTTTACTGATATGTTAAAAGCAGCTTCCACTCTGGTGAACCTGGGCCACCCAAATATTACATGGGCAGACATACGTGGCCGCTTCATAATACTAAGTCTCCATTAGGCCTCATGCACACGACAGTATTTTTTCACGGTCCGCAAAACGGGGTTCCGTTGGTCCGTGATCCGTAACTGCTTTTTCGTCCGTGGGTCTTCCTTGATTTTTGGAGGATCCACGGACATGAAAAAAAAGTCGTTTTGGTGTCCGCCTGGCCGTGCGGAGCCAAACGGATCCATCCTGACTTACAATGTAAGTCAATGTGGACGGATCCGTTTGACGTTGACACAATATGGTGCAATTGCAAACGGATCCCTCCTCTATTGACTTTCAATGTAAAGTCAGAAGTTAATATACCATAGGATCGGAGTTTTCTCCAATCCGATGGTATATTTTAACTTGAAGCGTCCCCATCACCATGGGAACGCCTCTATGTTAGAATATACCATCGGATTTGAGTTAGATCGTGAAACTCAGATCCGACAGTATATTCTAACACAGAGGCGTTCCCATGGTGATGGGGACGCTTCAAGTTAGAATATACTACGAACTGTGTACATGACTGCCCCCTGCTGCCTGGCAGCACCCGATCTCTTGCAGGGGGCTGTGATCAGCACAATTAACCCCTCAGGTGCCGCACCTGAAGGGGTTAATTGTGCGTATCATAGCCCCCTGTAAGAGATCATTGGTGGCCAGTGGTGGCCAGCCTTATAAACTATAATAGTAGTAAACTGAAAATCACTAGTAGCACATACCAAAGTTCACCGTTCCAGAAATTCTGATAACAATTTCTGGAACAGAACCATTAAAAGTAATTATCAATAGTAAACCCAATGTAAGAGGTTAAAGTAAGAAACCTAACAGAATCTTCCAATCATGTATTCATCATGTACTGTAGTTATTAGCTGATTATTCCAGTATAGTGACTTCACAGTCATATGTAAAGAATATTTATTATGAATACATGTAAAACTGATATAAATGCATGATTTCATTAAAAAAAATACAGTACAAGTATAATAAAAGCCAACAAGATTTTTGCTCCAGTGCAGCTAATAAAATAAATGGATAAACTGGCAGCAGCTCTTAACTACTGAAATGTGCAAGGTTATATTTGGCTGATCTAGGAAACAAGTAGAATAAAGCAGAGTGTTGTTCGCACACCAGCAGCAGACAATAATTATGATCCAGCACATTGACTAATGGTTTCCGTTGCACCATGGTGCGCACACATTGATACTAATGCAAATGAAAGTTACTGTTAAGTCATTTATTTTGGCAGCTCGCTATCTACATCCCTCCTTTCATCTGAAGTGTACAGTCAGTTAACTAAATTATTTTAGACAACCAAATCATTTGGTTTAGAATACAACAGGGAGCCCCAAAACTTCTTCTGGCCAGGGGACCTCAAAGATCTACTGAGGAACCTTTCTGATAACATCAGCCATTAATAATAACATCTACGCAGTGGTCTGAGGTTGGCCACTATGGCCATCATAATCTAGGAAGTAGACGGTAAGGACAAGGGGGATCGGTGGTAGCGCAGCACAGTAGACATAGGCCAGTATGTAATTACAGTGTAGCATGCCCCTTATTTCCCAATAAAGTCGTTATATGAGCCATATCCTTCACATCACTGTGAGACGGCCATTACCAAGAACCATTCCATGAGTCCCACCACCAAACCACTGGTAAGCAAGAACATTCAGTAAAACTGTTAGGTTTGTAAAATTTTGTTATAAAGAAAATGTCTTTAAGTGTTATAATAGGCCTTCAAGACGACATTGTGTTGCTGCTAGTCATGATAAGATTGCAGTGTTACCATGATTTCTACACAACCTCAATGTTCTCTTATGGATAGAGAAATCTTGCAATATTTGCAATAATTTGCAGAATAGTAATAATTGTTGTGTTTATTGCAAGTTGTCCTCCACTTTCCTTCACAGGGAAGCACTCAGGTCGCCCAATGAAACTCGATGTCACCATGGAACATTAGCTTTAAAGTGCATTTCTGCCATAGGTGCATGCCAATCAGATAAATTGATCAGTTATGTCTAAATCTATTCTGTTTTTGTAATCTCAGCAATTACAGTAGCTCTTTGGAAATAGAGGGAAGTTAGACAGTAGCAATAATTATAGGCAGGTATTGAACCTCTACATGGACCAAAATACTAAAATGACTCTCCTAGCACTTTTTTGCCAAGTTCAATCCCTTTTTTAACTTCTGTGAACCATCACATTATACCTCCCAACTTTTGAAAATCGCAAAGAGTTACAATATATGCTGGAGCACAATGCAGCCATTTTTTTTTCATACTATGCCATGCCTCAAACTCTGCCCAAAGCATAATTACTGACTCCGTCAGAACTGCAGCAGCTGGGGATCGGTTAGGTGAGTGTAAGTTCCTTAATTTTTTTACAGCATGTGGAGCCCCTGGGACAATTTTCACTTCAATATCCATTTAAATATTAGCACATAAATCATCGGATTATAGATATTTTAAGGTCCAAATTGCACCAAATAATGAAGTTATGGTTTAATATACAGGTAGAAACCATACAGACACTTTAGTGTCAGGTCAGAAAGAGGGACATTTAAGGATCAAAGAGGGACGGAGGGACTTGGGTCAAAATGAGAGACTGTCCCTCCAAAAGAGGTACACTTGGAGACGTGACATTTTTGTCAGCTTGCTGTATCTGTATTGTATGTGATACATGAAATTAGTCACCTAGCATAAAAACAGAGAGAGAAAGTTAAGTGCATACACCAGCTGCTGTAGTATCTGATACGTATATTGCAAGGACTGCAGGGAACTCTTGATGAGGCAGATGGAGGGAGTTATGCTTCTAACAACTTACTCTGCTTCTTTGCCTATAGCAATGGTTATGGTCAGTGATGATGGGGGAAGAGGAGAAGAAATCTAAGAGAAGATATTTGTTTTAGAATTCTCTACTGGAAGTATAAATGTAGTGAAGATGGCCCAGAAAAGTTCTTTGCAATATTGCTTCTGTGAAACCAACATTTGAAGTACATTAATATCTCTTCAATCATAGTGCATTGTCAATATGAGTGAGATGTATCATTGGTAAACATAAACTGAATATAGGATGACATTGATCTTAAACTTTTTCCCCGTCTGATGGACTTGTGGACACAGAATGTAATGGCACTTGCTCCTCCTCACGCGCTCTTTCTTGAACTCTGGAAACCCAGTGGCTCCACCCTGTGAAAGTAATAGAATATTTGTGTCAAAAACATCATCCATATTTTCTTCAAATTTATACATATCTGCGAATTGACTTATTTTTTTGTATGTGGTATTGACTATCTTTATTTTCTTTAGCCAAAAAAAGGAATGAATGGGTAAGTTTACACCCCAGGCCCAAAATTATAGTAGATACTATCAAGGAATCTTTAAAATCAAGCAAATATAAGAAAAATAACCAGATGTTAAATTAACTACAGCTATTAGTGTTCTTTCATACGACCGTAGGTGTCCCGTTGCCGTATTGCCGACCGCATATGCGGATCCGCAATACATGGGCACCGTTCTGTGTGCATTACGCATCACGGATGCGGACCCATTGACTTGAATGGGTCCGCAAATCCGGAGATGCGGAACGGAAGCACGGAACGGAACACTACGGAGTGCTTCTGTGGTGTTCCATTCCGTACTTCCGTTCCGCAAAAAGATAGAACTTGTTCTTTCTTTTTGCGGAACGGACGGATCACGGACCCATTCAAGTGAATGGGTCTGCGATCCGCATGCGGCTGACCCACGGTCAGTGCCCATGCATTGCGGACCGCAATCTGCGTTCATACCGTTTATACCTCTAGGGAAAGTTAGCATATGGATATATTTTTAATGGCCTTACCTTTGGGTTGTTTGTACATTGATTTCAGTTTTGCTTTCTCTGTGTCACCGGGTTCTTCATTAAGATTGAATTGATTCTTCCCAAATGATCCCCATTGCATTTCCTCCACCCTTTGGAGCAGAAAGACATATCATTTCTTCGCATTTTACTTTTGGAGAAATACAACATTATGAATCATCTAAGCAGAGGTGTAAGCCATAAATGGTGCAGAAGCCCTGCAGAAGTCAAAGGCCCTGGTAAGTGGGGGCCAGGGGTAAACACAGATCACATAAGGCTCTATAGTAAAACTCAGCATGGGCCTACCCAATGAGCTGTATCACAAACCCTCATTTTTTTTTACATTTTTTAATTTGTCCTGGAAATTTTCAAGAAAAAAGTTACTTTCCTCCCCACTTGCTGTTTTTTAAGTCAGAAAAAGTTGTGTTTTATTGACTACTCTTTCTGAACACCATAGTGATCAATGTATTTCCACCAGGCAACTGGCATAAAGGCTTTGAAAAACCCCAGCATAGGAATTTATACAGTTACCACTGAATTTAATAGAAGCTATGAAAATCACTATGCACTCAGCTCCCCTAATATTAGCTGCTGGAAAATGCTTTGGATTTGTGTCAGCAATAGAACAAGAAGTTCCTTAACCCCCCCTTCCCCCACCATGGCCCCATGGCAGTTGCATGGAGGTAGGTACACCACTGTTGGGAGGGGGAACGTCCTGTTACCGATTTTGCATTGCGGCCAGGGAGTGTCGTAACCGGTTAGTCTTAGTTACCGCCACATCCCACTGTCTAATCAGAAATGTGCCACCGGTTAGCAGTGTAGGAGTGAACGAGCAATCAATGCAATAATGAGCAAACAGGGAAAAATATTCAGAGATTATTGTTCTGTTTCAATGAGCATCTTTTGAACTCAAACGACTCGTTAAATCATCACTTGCCCCTTGTAAATGAAAAAATATCTGCCCATCTAATAGGACCCATACACCTCAGAACTGGGTCATTATAGTCAGCCTTAGGGCTCATTCAGACAGCCATAGTGTTTTCCAGTCCACAACGTGCAGAGCCAGAAAACATGGATACTGGCCGTGTGGGTTCCGCATTATGCAGGCCTCACATGGCCGGCACTATGATAGAAATGCCTGTTCTTGTCTGCAATTGTGGACAAGAATAAGACATGCTCTATCTTTTTTGCGGGGTCGCGGAACGGATCTACGGATGCAGACAGCACACGATGTGCTGTCCGCATCTTTTGCGGCCCCATTGACATGAATGGGTCTTCACCCGTTCTGCAAAACTGTCGTCTGAATGAGCCTTTACTGTCTCCAGGACATACAGGGCACTACAAGTTCAGGATTTACTGGAATGTTCACATCATGTCCCTCTAGATGGGGAGAAATATTTTAAGTTAGAGTCTATGACATGGTCTTTCATCTATATACGGTAAGTAATATTACAGAAAATGAACCCACTTCTAAAGGGTTATTTGTATAATGCAAAGACATGTTTGTTACATTACAACAGGGGTAGGCAACCTCCGGCACTCCAGCTGTTGTGAAACTACAACTCCCAACATGCATACTTCCTCTGCTCTTCTCAGAACTCTCACAGAAATAAATGGAGCACGCTGGGAATTGTAGTTTCACAACAGCTGGAGTGCCGAAGGTTGCTGATCCCTGCATTACAAGTTCTATCTCCAGATCTGGTTTGACCTTTTGTAACTCATCAGTGCTGTTAAGTAAGCCCACCTAAAACACCATCTTTCATCTGTTTTTCCATCAGGTGTTTTCCCCACTGTGAGTCGGCGACCGCACCTCAGTTTTTTCCTAACGAACCTTGGCAGGAACCTTTCAATATCCAATATTGTAGCAGCTCTCTATAAAAAAAATTATATTTAACAAGATATTATATACAAGTTTTCTGACATAAAAATACATGTACGGTATGCAATTGGCGATAGACACTTAGAATAGATAGATTGCCCTGCACCAGTGTCTCTTGATCCCCATGGCTTAGCTGTCAACCAAACAGAGACTACTCCAGGAGGTAGTGGCCTGGTGGTTGTTGCTAGAGATGAGCGAATCGAATCCCACAAAGTGGAATTCGATCCGAATTTCAGGATAAATTTGATTCGCGAATCAATTTAACCTGAAATAGTGTAAAAAACAAAAAAATTCATTTGCCTCCATTTGCTCGCGATGGGCCGCCAGCCTCCATCTTGATTGAAGTCGAAATCGGTCAGCGGCGTGATGATGTAATCTCACGCCGTGCGAGATTTCGCTCCAGATCTTTAAGCAAGATGGTGACAGCCGGCCCGTCGCGAGCAAATGGAGGTGGTAAGTTTGATTAAAATAAAATTTATGTTAATATCATACTGTTTTTACACTCAGATGCTGCGATCATGTATGAATGTGGCATCTGAGGGGAACAATGACGGGGGGGGGGGGGCGGCGCTATTGCAGCTCCCTGTCATTGCACCCACTACTTACAAAAAGTGGATGGAGATGGATGCAGAAGGCTCAATCCACTGTGTAGTGGCTATGACGGCATACTGTATATCAACTCCCATTCAGTATCTACAGTACAGACCAAAAGTTTAGACACACCTTCTCATTCAAAGAGTTTTCTTTATTTTCATGACTATGAAGGCATCAAAACTATGAATTAACACATGTGGAATTATATACATAACAAACAAGTGTGAAACAACTGAAAATATGTCATATTCTAGGTTCTTCAAAGTAGCCACCTTTTGCTTTGATTACTGCTTTGCACACTCTTGGCATTCTCTTGATGAGCTTCAAGAGGCAGTCCCCTGAAATGGTCTTCCAACAGTCTTGAAGGAGTTCCCAGAGATGCTTAGCACTTGTTGGCCCTTTAGCCTTCACTCTGCGGTCCAGCTCACCCCAAACCATCTCGATTGGGTTCAGGTCCGGTGACTGTGGAGGCCAGGTCATCTGGCGCAGCACCCCATCACTCTCCTTCATGGTCAAATAGCCCTTACTTTCAAAGTTTTCCCAATTTTTCGGCTGACTGACTGACCTTAATTTCTTAAAGTAATGATGACCACTCGTTTTTCTTTACTTAGCTGCTTTTTTCTTGCCATAATACAAATTCTAACAGTCTATTCAGTAGGACTATCAGCTGTGTATCCACCTGACTTCTCCTCAACGCAACTGATGGTCCCAACCCCATTTATAAGGCAAGAAATCCCACTTATTAAACCTGACAGGGCACACCTGTGAAGTGAAAACCATTTCAGGGGACTACCTCTTGAAGCTCATCAAGAGAATGCCAAGAGTGTGCAAAGCAGTAATCAAAGCAAAAGGTGGCTACTTTGAAAAACCTAGAATATGACATATTTTCAGTTGTTTCACACTTGTTTGTTATGTATATAATTCCACATGTGTTAATTCATAGTTTTGATGCCTTCAGTGTGAATCTACAATTTTCATAGTCATGAAAATAAAGAAAACTCTTTGAATGAGAAGGTGTGTCCAAACTTTTGGTCTGTAATGTATGTCAATATGTATGAGCACTGGACACCACTACAATCTCCATCGCACTGCACCATGGTAATGCAGATACTTCTTTTTATATAATTTGGAAAACTGGTTTTGGCTCCCCAGCTGTTTAAATAGAGGTTACGACAGCACCTCAACGTGAAAGCATCTTTTGCCGAAACGCCCATTGGGTTGGATGCCATCCTATAGTCTGTGTAATTGAACTAATGCACTTTATGTACATTTTACATTACCATATATATATTCTGAGGTTCCATGTCTTGAGGGATATTTTTATATATTACTTTTTGTTCTGAGAATGTTGTGCTGTCTGTGTTTGCTATTATCTAATAAAGATAATTTTTATGTACGTCTGGCTACTGTGTGCATTTCTATTTGTAGATAGAAAATGATCAATTCTAATGCATTCTACTGAATGTTTTATGCCAAAACCTGAGCTTAGAGGCTTTTCCAGATCTTAGAATTAAAAACTGCAAAACCGAAACGTCATCTGATGTATTTCTGTTTCTTATGAGTAGCCTAATGACAACAGTGTCTAAAACCCCCGAAGTGTGATTCATACTCATCACATTTGTCTGAAGACTGAGGTATAAGACTACTTTTTGTGACACTCATATGTCTCTACTGGAATTAAGAGTAAGTTTGTTCTCTTTTTCTGTTTCTTACTAGAACTAGGTATTTAAATTAGGTTACGTAATACTGTATTTCTGTCTATCACAAAGCATAATCTTTCTTTTCATTTTGACTGGTGTAAAAGCAAGTGTGGGAAATTGCCCTTCATCTGCAATTTACAGAATATAATCATCTACAGCAGTAGTCCCCAACCGCCGGGCCCTGGAAGATAGTTTCCCGGGCCGCGGCAATACAGAGGAGCGGAGACGCCAGGCGCATGCGCGCCCAACATGCACATCACACAGTGGGCGGCCGTACAGCGGGAAGGAAGGAGAGCGTTCCTTCCTTCCAACTGTGATGCCGGCCAGCCACTGCTACCAATAAGGAGAGAGTGGGCGGAGGAGGGGAGGGACTGTGGCCACTGTGCCACCAATGATAATTAACCAGAGGACCTTTCATGGGTCCGGACTTTATTAACTAAGTAGCAGGACATGTAGAGCCGCGCCCAGGGATCTCCCTGCACTTACTATTATTCCTGGGAGCCGCTCCGTTTGCCCGCTGTGGCCCCCGTTACTGTTTCCCGTGCTGTAAGCTAATTACTACTATTGGAACACCACGGAGGAAACATCAGCTTCTCTCCCTGAGCGTTCCTTCTCCCTGGCTGTAGCGCTGTCCAATCACTGCGCAGAGCGTCACAGCCAGGGAGGAAAAAAGACCTCACCTTCTCCCTGGCTGTGACGCTCTGGCTGTGAGGACACATTTATCCGATGCTGGTGGTGCCAGGGGCCTGGAAATAGGGCTGCTAACTGCCCCTTGACCACTGAACCCATGGACTGTGGGTTTGCTTGGCGGTCTTCATTCTATGCCAGGCCTGTCTGTACTGCAGACACCCTGATGAGCGCTGATGAACCTCCCATGTGCCAAGTGTCCATTAACGGGTACCAAATTAACGCACTGTTAATGCACTACGGGAGTCTAGTGACCCTAGTGCATTGGTTTATCATAAAAATCCCTCTAAACAAAAGGTCTCTGTTATCTGTTTCCATGGGAATATCCGAGAGTATCCTACGGCAATGGTTGTCATCGGCACGCCGGGTGGGGAGGTACAGCACATGGTGGGAGTGGCAAAGAATCTTCCATGCAGGGCTATTTTGGAAAGAGACTTAGCCATATTCTGTTCCTTATGGAAGGGCGGAGAGCGATCTCTTGCAAAGAAAGACTCTCCGGGTCCTGAACCCGAAGACTCCGATTTTGGGGTAACGGCCATAGGGGTCCCCATCATAGGGCCAGAGTGTAACCCCAATAGGTTTCTCCTAGAGGTATTGGAGCTGAAGGTGTCCTGGAACAAGTTCGGGGCCGCCCAACTCCAGGACCCCACTCTCGTACGGGCCAGAGAGAGAGTGACTGTAGTCAATGGGGTAGCCCAACAACTGGGCACAGAAGTGGTGTTTCGCCATATGGCTGTTTCCCAGGACTTATTGTACTGCGTCGACAAGGTCCGACAGGAGGTAGTGAAGCAGCTAGTAGTACCACAGCCCTACCGCCGGGCAGTATTAGACTTGGCTCACACACATGTAATGGGAGGTTATCTTGGGGTCAAAAAGACACTAGAGTAGGGGTGGCCAACCTTACAGACACGAAGAGCCAGAAAAAAAAAAACTTATGAATACCAGGAGCCACAAGCTATATATTTACACACGAGTCACCATATTTTTCGCCCAATAAGATGCACCTAGGTTTTACCGGAGAAAAATAAGAAAAAATAATATTTTTCATCTGATCTGAGGTTTTTTTCTTATTTTTCATTAGCAGGGAAGAAAAGAAAAAAAATATTTTTCATCAGACTCCCAATGCTCATCTGATCTAAGATAAGATCCCCAATCCTCATCAGACCTCCAAATCAGACCCCCAAAATGAGACCCCCAATGCTCAGATCAGATAACACAAATAAGACTCCCAGTGTCAGACCCCCGTGCTCAGATCAGACCCCCCCATGCTCAAATCTGACCTCCCCATGCTAAAATCAGACCCTCCATGCTTATATCAGACCCCCCCATGCTTAAATCAGACCCCCGATGCTCAAATCAAACCCCCCATGCTCAAATCAAACCCCCCATGCTCAGACCAGACCCCTCCATGCTCAGACCGGACTCCCCCATGCTCAGACCAGACTCCCCCATGCTCAGACCAGACTCCCCCATGCTCAGACTAGACTCCCCCATGCTCAGACCAGACTTCCCCATGCTCAGATAAGACCCCCCATGCTCAGATAAGACCCCCCATGCTCATATCAGATCCCCATTGCTCAGATCAGACCCTTATTGCTCAGATCAGATCCCCCCCATGCTCAGATAAGACCCCCCCCCATGCTCAGATCAGACCCTCCATGTTGAGATCAGGACCTCCCATGCTCAGACCCCCGTGCTCAGATAAGACCCCCTCTGTGCTCAGATCAGACCCCCCGTGCTCATATCAGACTCCCCATGCTCATATCAGACCCCCCCATGCTCATATCAGACCCCCCCATGCTCAGATCTGACCCCCCCATGCTCAGAGCTAACCACCCCATGCTCAGATCTTACCTCCCCATGCTCAGATCTTACCTCCCCATGCTCAGATCTGACCTACCCATGCTCAGATCTGACCTCCCCATGCTCAGACCAGACTCCCATGCTCAGATCAGACCCCCATTGTTCAGATCAGACCCCCATTGTTCAGATAAGATCCCCCTATGCTCATATAAGACCCATCCGTGCTCAGATAAGTCCCCCCATGCTCAAATCAGCCCCCCATGCTCAAATCAGTCCCCCCATGATCAGTACTATAATTTAAAGAAATTGCCTACCTCTCCTGATCGGGCACCAGGTTCCTGATCAGGCACCTGCTACTCTGCAGGTCTGACACGGTCTCCACTGTGACCTAATGCGCACAGCGTCGGGTCATGGTGCACGTCTCCACGCACTACTTTCTGACACTGTGCGCATCAGGACGTAGTGGCAAGCGAGCTGGAGCTGCAGAGTAGCAACGGTGCCCAATCAGGAAAGGAGATCTGAGAATGGGGTGGAGAGTGCGCTGGCCTGATTTCTTCCCAGCTCCACCGCTAGAGCCGCACTTGAAGAGGCAAAGAGCCGCAGGCGGCTCGAGAGCTGCAGGTTGGCCACCCTTGCACTAGAGCGTGTACTCCAGCAGTTCTTTTGGCCTAGAGTCTATGAAGAGGTTAGGAGGTTTTGTGAGTCGTTCCCAGAGTGTCAGATTACTGCTCCCACAGCGAATTTCAGTAGTCCACTGATACAGTACCTCTTCCCATTATAGAGGTACCTTAGTAAAATATGATCCATACAGTGATTTTCGTTTCCCATGCAGCCTACGTATACAGGACAACACTTTATATTACAGCATGGTCTGAGATGAGGACATATGCATATTTTACTGAAAGACTAGCTCTCCTTATATGTATATAAGTTGTGTCTTACTATGTCTGGCTTTATTTTAGCAAAGCCTGGTGCATGTCATTTCCTTCCTCTTATTGTGGTATACTGCTACTCTTCTGTACTGCTGTGCGGTTTTTTGACAGTGGAGAATGAGCACAAGTTTGCACACCTGCAACACAGTTTGCAGCATATAACCTAGTTTCTAAAGAAAACCTGTCACCTCTCCTGCAATGCCTCTTTTAGTAACTATTTGCATTCACCCTTTAATAAGAATTCTGGAGCATCTTTTCTTATAATGCTATCTTATTCCATTCTTTAGTTATTGCTACTAGAAGTTTATTAATGAACACTCCAGTTAGGCTACTTTCACACTTGCGTTGTTCTTTTCCGGCATAGAGTTCCGTCACAGGGGCTCTATACCGGAAAAGAACTGATCAGTTTTATCCCCATGCATTCTGAATGGAGAGTAATCCGTTCAGTTTGCATCAGGATATCTTCAGTTCAGTCGTTTTGACTGATCAGGCAAAAGAGAAAACCGCAGCATGCTACGGATCCGGCATTTTTTTCCCATAGGAATGAATTAGCGCCGGATCCGGCATTCAGAATACAGGAATGCCGGATCCGTCGCTCCGGCATGCGCATGCGCAGATCGGTAAAAATGTGAAAAAATGTACAAGACGGATCCGTCGGTCCGCATGACAAGCGGAGAGACGGATCTGTCCTTGCAATGCATTTGTGAGACGGATCCGCACCCGGATCCGTCTCACAAATGCTTTCAGTCATCGGCAGATCGGTGGATCCGGCGGGCAGTTCCGACGACGGAACAGCCCGCCGGATCACACTGCCGCAAGTGTGAAAGTAGCCTTACCAGTTAGAGGTGTGTCTCTGCACAGTAAGGCACTGGCAGCACTGGCTGAATGGGATCGCACTGTGCAGGGTCACACCCCCAACTGGTAATACCCAGTTGCAGGTTCATCAGTAAACTTATATGAATATATGTTATATGAAAATATGCCCCGGAATTGTTATTACATGGGGAATAAAATGATTTAGTAAAACAGACATGTCCGCAGTGGTGACGGATGCTCTTTAATCTATTGCACAGATACAATACAAAGTTAAAGGGGTTATCTAACCCCTATAATGCCCCCCCAAATGCCCAGGCCCCTCACACAGATTGTACTTACCTCGCTCCCTGACACCCTCGTCGCTTCTGATGCCCGCACGGCCGCCGCTGCATCTCCCTTATAGGGAGGTTCGTCCCTGTTGCAGCCTGCTATTGGCAGTTTTCATCTGAGCGACAGGGAGATGCAGCGGTGGCCGTGCAGGCATCAGAAGCAACGCAGGTGCCGGGGAGCGAGGCAAGTACAATCTGTATGAGGGGCCCAGGCATTTGGGGGGGAAATCATTGGATGCCCCTTTTAACTAAAATGTTTCCTAAAATACCACTGAAAATGTGAATTGGCAAACAGTGGACAAATCATCAACCTTGGACACAGGTGGCACGTTTTCTGTCTCTCTGAGACTCTGGCATCTGCATCTACATGTGTCTGCATGCCCCCTGGGCCCTGCTCCCAGTCATACCCAGTGCCAGCCGATGCCTACTGATAAGGATATTTATTAGTACTAAAACAACCCCCACCATGCACATTCAGCAACTTTGGTTGGACTCTCCCCCGATAGCAGATGCTGGGGGAGACAAGAATGAAGCTGTTGGGTGTCAGGAGTGAGAGGGATCAGTTTGATTCTTTTCGGCAGGTATGCGGTTGCCAAAGCCCGTTTATTGAGGTCTTGTATGTTGAGCCAACAATGGGATCAGATATCGTCAGAATTCCAAACAAATTGTCAGGACAGTGTGTGTATGCAACACGCATTTACATGGAATATAGCTAGCAGCAGACAGTCCTCTAGTGGGCACAGAATCTAAAACACTAAGGCCCCTTTCACACAATTAACTCGCCTCCTCCTCTTGATCGCGTAGTTGCCGATCTCTTCTTACTTCTTTAATCATGAGCTGCCGGCTAAAGGACCTGTGGTGACGTCACATCACATGGTCCAATCACAGGGTCCATCACTGTGGTGATGGACCATGTGATGAGCTCAGTGACGTCACCACAGGTCCTGAAGAAAGAGCAGAGACCAGCAGCTATGGAGGAGGTGAGTTAATTTATTTTTTATTTTTTAACCCTCAATTGACCTTCTGCTAAGCATTTTGTATTAAGAATGCTATTATTTTCCCTTATAACCATGTTATAAGGGGAAAATAATAAAATCTACACTACAACTAACTGAAACCCGAACTTCATGAAGAAGTTCGGGTCTGGGTACCACATTCAGTTTTTTCTCACACGCGTGCAAAACGCATTGCACTCGCGCGGAAAAAACTGAACCACGCAAAGCAATCGCAGTCAAAACTGACTGAAATTGTGTGCTCACTCGCACGATTTCCCCGCCACGCACCCGCATCCTATCCGGCCCAAATCCGTAACGCCCGTGTGAAAGGGGCCTAACTGTATGGCCTCTTTCACACGAACGTGACGGATTGGCTCCGGATGCGTTCAGGGTGCATTCAGTGAAACTCGCACCATTCTGCAAGCAAGTTCAGTCAGTTTTGTCTGCGATTGCGTTCAGTTGTTCAGTTTTTTCTGCGTGGGTGCAAAGCGTTTTGATGCGTTTTTCACGCGAGTGATAAAAACTGAAGGTTTACAAACAACATCTCTTAGCAACATCAGTGAAAAACGCATCGCACGCGCACTTTCTTGCGGATGCAATGCGTTTTTCATGCGTGAAAAACGCAGAATATAGAACATGCTGCGATTTTTACCCAACGCAGAACTGATGCGTGAAAAACAACGTCATGTACACAGACCCATTGAAATGAATGGGCAGGATTCAGTGCAGGTGCTATGCGTTCATGTCACGCATTGCATCCGCACGGAAAACTCGCTCGTGTGAAAGGGGCCTAAAGTATATGATGAAATGAAAAATATACAGTACAGACCAAAAGTTTGGACACACCTTCTCATTCAAAGAGTTTTCTTTATTTTCATGACTATGAAGGCATCAAAACTATGAATTAACACATGTGGAATTATATATATAATAAACAAGTGTGAAACAACTGAAAATATGTCATATTCTAGGTTCTTCAAAGTAGCCACCTTTTGCTTTGATTACTGCTTTGCATACTCTTGGCATTCTCTTGATGAGCTTCAAGAGGTAGTCCCCTGAAATGGTCTTCCAACAGTCTTGAAGGAGTTCCCAGAGATGCTTAGCACTTGTTGGCCCTTTTGCCTTCACTTTGCGATCCAGCTTACCCCAAACCATCTCGATTGGGTTCAGGTCCGGTGACTGTGGAGGCCAGGTCATCTGGCGCAGCACCCCATCACTCTCCTTCATGGTCAAATAGCCCTTACTTTCAAAGTTTTCCCAATTTTTCGGCTGACTGACTGACCTTCATTTCTTAAAGTAATGATGGCCACTCGTTTTTCTTTACTTAGCTTCTTTTTTCTTGCCATAATACAAATTCTAACAGTTTATTCAGTAGGACTATCAGCTGTGTATCCACCTGACTTCTCCTCAACGCAACTGATGGTCCCAACCCCATTTATAAGGCAAGAAATCCCACTTATTAAACCTGACAGGGCACACCTGTGAAGTGAAAACCATTTCAGGGGACTACCTCTTGAAGCTCATCAAGAGAATGCCAAGAGTATGCAAAGCAGTAATCAAAGCAAAAGGTGGCTACTTTGAAGAACCTAGAATATGACATATTTTCAGTTGTTTCACACTTGTTTGTTATGTATATAATTCCACATGTGTTAATTCATGGTTTGGATGCCTTCAGTGTGAATCTACAATTTTTATAGTCATGAAAATAAAGAAAACTCTTTGAATGAGAAGGTGTGTCCAAACTTTTGGTCTGTACTGTACATGCACATATAACTGCACATACATGCAATATAACTGTTTGCAGGGGTCCCCATGTAAAGGAGTATAGGCATATATAAATGTTGCATCAATGGAGGTCTACAAAGATACCTTTCTAGTCTCATTGAGAGGACTGAGTAATGGAAGCTACATGCTGGAGGCACCAACTACATTCAGGTAGTAAAACATATTCAACCCACCTGGAGTTTCCAAATGTTCTTACTCTCACTAGAGATTTTGTTGACAGTTTCACTCATTAAGGCGATGAGCATGTTAAGGAGGAGGACGTATGTGAGGACCACATACAGGATGAGCAGGAACATGAAGAAGTGCTTGAACTTCAGATTCTCGTTAAACTCCAGATCTCCCATGCCAATGGTAAATTTGAATAACTCCAAGGAAGTGATGTAAAGACCAGAATATGAGCTCGCTGCTTCTTTTTCACCAGCTTCGGTGCTGTTTGCTACCTCTTGTGGTGCTTCATTGATAAGTGTTACCAGCGCTGTGATGGGTAAAATTAATTGTTAATTACATGATTTTTAGATTAAGATGCAACACCAAATGTAACATATTTTTCCGTAGGTTGGGTGGTGCCATGTGCAAAACCTTTTACTGATCTACCTCTCTTCCTTAGGCCTCATGCACACAACCGTGGTGTATTTTGCGGTCCGCAAATAGCGGATCAGCAAAACACGGATGGCATCCATGCGCGTTCCGCAATTTGCGGAACGGCACGGACAGCCTTTAATATAAATGCCTATTCTTGTCCGCAAAGCGTGGACAAGAATAGGACATGTTATATTTTTTTAGCGGGGGCACGGAATGGAGTAACGGATGCGGACAGCACACGGAGTGATATCCGCATCTTTTGCGGCCCCATTGAAGTGAATGGGTCCGCATCCGAGCCGCTAAAACGGCGGCTCGGATGCAGACCAAAACAACGGCCGCGTGCATGAGGCCTAATAAAGAAACATTTAGACCCCTTTCACACCAGCGAGTTTTCCGCGCGGATGTAATGCGGGACGTGAACGCATAGCACCTGCACTGAATCCTGACCCATTCATTTCAATGGGTCTGTGTACATGAGCGTTTTTTTCACGCATCAGTTCTGCATTGCGTGAGAAACGCAGCATGTTCTATATTCTGCGTTTTTCACGCAGCCCTGGTCCAATAGAAGTGAATGGGGCTTCAGTGAAAAACGCATTGCATCCGCAAGCAGGTGCGGATGCGATGCGTTTTTCACTGATGGTTGCTAGGAGAGGTTGTTTGTAAACGCGCGTGAAAAACACATCAAAACGCATTGCACCCGTGCGGAAAAAAACTGAACGCAATCACAGACAAAACTGACTAAACTTGCTTGCAAAATGGTGCGAGTTTTACTGAACACATCCTAAACGCATCCAGACCTAATCCGTCACGCTCGTGTGAAAGGGGCCTTAGGCTGGGTTCACACGGGCGTCACATTTTGGCTCAGGATGTGTCCCGGGTGCATTGCGGCAAACCCGCGCGAGTAGGTACCCAATTGCAGTCAGTTTTGACTGCGATTGCGTTCCGTAGTTCAGTTTTTATCGTGCGGGTGCAATGTGTTTTGCACGCGCGTGATAAACTGAATGTGGTACCCTGACCCGAACTTCTTCACTGAAGTTCAGGTTTGGGTTCGGTGTTGTGTAGATGTAATTATTTTCCCTTATAACATGGTTATAAGGGAAAATAATAGCATTCTTTAATACAGAATGCTTAGTACAAGGTCAATTGAGGGTTAAAAAAAATAATAAAAATTAACTCACCTCCTCCAATTGATCACGTAGCTGCCGGTCTCCTGTTCTTTCTTCAGGACCTGTCAAAGGACCTGTGGTGACGTCACTGAGCTCATCACATGGTCCAATCACATGGTTCATCACCAGGGTGATGGACCATGTGATTGGCCCATGTGATGTGACGTCACCACAGGTCCTTTAGCCGGCAGCTCATGATTAAAGAAGTAAGAAGAGATCGGCAACTACGCGATTAAGAGGAGGAGGTGAGTTAATTATTTTTTTTTAACCCTCAATTGACCTTGTACTAAGCATTCTGTATTAAAGAATGCTATTATTTTTATAAGGGAAAATAATACAGTGAATAGACTGTCATCTTAGCAACCATGCGTGAAAATCGCACCGCATCCGCACTTGCTTGCGGATGCTTGCGATTTTCACGCAGCCCCATTCACTTCTATGGGGCCTGCGTTGCGTGATAAACGCACAATATAGAGCATGCTGCGATTTTCACGCAACGCACAAGTAATGCGTGAAAATCACTGCTCATGTGCACAGCCCCATTGAAGTGAATGGGTCCGAATTCAATGCGGGTGCAATGCGTTCACCTCACGCATTGCACCCGCGTGGAAATCTCGCCCGTGTGAACTCAGCCTTAGGGGAAAACACCTCCATGCAGTTTCCTACTATCAAACTGCCTAACGAATAAACTAGGAAGTGAAGCCAACAAAGTGTTCAGGGATCAAGTGTGGAATCAAAGGGGGAGGGCTTGTTTGTAAGTTACAAGTACCCAGGTCATTAGCGCTAAAGGTACCCTATTAACTAATGACAGGAGATGACCACATAGGTAGTACAACCCTTAGGCCTCTTTCAGATGGGCGTTGCGGGAAAAAGTGCGGGTACGTTGCCGGGACATGCGCGATTTTTCCGCGCGAGTGCAAAACATTGTAATGCGTTTTGCACTCGCGTGAGAAAAATCGCGCATGTTTGGTACCCAAACCCGAACTTCTTCACAGAAGTTCGGGCTTGGGATCGGTGTTCTGTAGATTGTATTATTTTCCCTTATAACAAGGTTATAAGGTAAAATAATAGCATTCTGAAAAAATAATTAAACTCACCTTAATCCACTTGATCGCGCAGCCCGGTTTTCCATGTTATAACGGAAAATAATAATGATCGGGTCCCCATCTCGATCGTCTCCTAGCAACCGTGCGTGAAAATCGCACCGCATCCACACTTGCTTGCGGATGCTTGCGATTTTTACGCAACCCCATTCATTTCTATGGGGCCTGCGTTACGTGAAAAACGCACAAAGAGGAGCATGCTGCGATTTTCAGGCAACGCACAAGTGATGCGTGAAAATCACCGCTCGTGTGCACAGCCCCATAGAAATGAATGGGTCGGGATTCAGTGCGGGTGCAATGCGTTCAACTCACGCATCGCATCCGCGCGGAATACTCGCCCATGTGAAAGGGGCCTTAGGGCCCTTTCACACGAGCGTGAAGGATTATGTCCGGATGCGTTCAGGGTGCGTTCAGTGAAACTCGCACCATTTTGCAAGCAAGTTCAGTCAGTTTTGTCTGCGATTGCGTTCAGTTTTTTCCACGCGGGTGCAATGCGTTTTGATGCGTTTTTCACGAGCGTAATAAAAAACTGAGGGTTTACAAACATCTCCTAGTAACCATCAGTGAAAAACGCATTGCATCCGGATGCAATGCGTTTTTCACAGAAGCCCATTCAAGCCCAGGGCTGCGTTAAAAACGCAGAATATGGAACATGCTGCGTTTCTCACGCAGCGCAGAACTGATGCGTGAGAAAAAAACGCTCATGTACACAGACCCATTGAAATGAATGGGTCAGAATTCAGTGCAGGTGCTATGCATTCACGTCACGCATCGCATCCACGTGGAAAACTCGCTCGTGTGAAAGGGGCCTAAGGCTACAAGCATGTTACTCATTTTTGGCTAAAAATCTTTTTTTTTTATTGGTATTTATTAAAAATATTGAGCTGTTCTGCCACAAAGGGTTATCTGGTTTTCTAGCTGTGTGACTGGTACTTTCACATTGTGTCATCTGATAACCCTTATCTCTAAACTACTGAGAGGTTATAAACACTTATTTAAAGGGAATCTGTCATCAACTTTATGCTGACCTGACTGAGGGCAGCATAAATAGTGACAGAAATGCTGATCTCAGCGGTGTGTTGCCGAGAACCAGCATCATAATCATTGCAGCCCAGGCATGAAAAGAGTCAAATCTACCTGATTAGAGTCAGAGTTATTCATAATCTCCTGCACTCCCCATTCATCTACTAATCATTGTCAGTTCTCTCCAAGAGAGATAGGGAGAAAATTAGGTAGAAGACTATCAATCAGTCATCAGCAGGTGGGCGGGAGAGCAGGAATTTATAAATAACCAGGACTCTTCTCAGGTAGATTTGACTCTTTTCAAGGCCTCGGCTGCAATGATTATGATGCTGGTTCTCGGCAACCACTTACTTTTAGCTGATGTGTGACACACCGCTGAGATCAGCATTTCTGTCACTACTTTATACTGCCGTCAATACGGTCAGCATAAAGTTGATGACAGGTTCCCTTTAAGCCACATTCTTATCAGTAAGATGAGAACTGAGCTATAATGAGTGCATATAAGGGCAGAGAGCAGAGATAAGGAGTCTGTCTGCTCCTGGTCTGAAGGAAAAGAAGATAATCCACAGTGTGCTACTAGAGCATGTCAGCTCCGTACAGAAAAAAGGACGCCATATTTTTCATAAAGACCACTTTACAAAATTATTTTTAGCTCAAAAGGAGTACAATACAATAATAACTTTTTAAAAAGTTTTAAAGCAAAATTAAGATTTGGATCAACTTCATATATTACGGTACATTTCACAAATATACAAATAAAAATTCCCTCTGGGTTTTCTGAGAACCTCTCACTTCATTAAGTAGGGGGTAATCTGATATAAAATACTAAGGCTGCTTTCACATCAGCGCTATTTCCATTCTTCTGCTCCATTATAGGAGCAGAAGAATAAAAATAACGGAATTGCCAGATTTGGCACATAACTGACACGAACAGAGCCAAACAGAATCAGATCCCATTGACTGTTAGCAAAGAAAAAAGTCCAGCATGCAGAACAATTCTGTCTACTATTTGTGTCGAACTTTGTGGCTGAAGCCCCGAACTGAGTCTCCGACACAGATGTGAATGTAACCTAAGACTGCAGTCAAATTCCCAGTTACTACCCTGTAGACATGGTCGGCAGAGCATAGAATATATCTGGTCCGGTATTCTTGCAGTGCTAATGAAAGCTGTCCTGCTGAGAGCATCTGAATAGGCACTGGCATAAAAAGCACCTGTATTGTGCTGCTGATAGCCCCTACAACTGGAGCTTCACTTGAAATGCTTAGGGCATACCGGCTGTCACATTAGAAGATGCCAAACATTTAAAAAACGATATAAAAGATAGCTTCATGTCAGACCAACAGACTACACTACACACTGGCAGAAAAGTGCCAGTAGATTTAGGTTTCATGGCAGAATGACAGATCTACTTTATTGCATGAGCCAAGATAAGCAGGGTTTACAATGACATAGGGTTTTAGGTAGCTAACACCAAACAAAATGAGGGTTAGGGTTATTCGGCCCCTGCCTCTGTTTATTCCCATATTCAGTGGCAAACCCACTGACTCATGCCCTATCACAGGGATCAGCGACCTTCTGCACTCCAGCTGCTGTGAAACTACAACTCCCAGCATGCACACTTACTCAGCTATTCTTGTAACTCCCATAGAAGTGAAAGGAGGATTCTGAGAGTTGTAGTTTCAGAACAGCTAAAGTGCCGGAGGTTGCTGATCCCTTCCCTATCATGTTGTCCTGAGAGGGTGCTGAGCAATGAGCAGCTCCTTTAATTACCTCCCCCCCAATGCCTGGGCACCTCGTATAGGTTATACTTACCCTGCTCCCAGGCACTCACATTGCTCCTGGTCCCCGCACAGCCACTGCTACATCTCCCTGTCACGCAGATCAAAAAATCCAGCAATAGCAGGCCGCGATGGGGACAGGAGGCTCCTATAGTGCACTGGTAATATTATTACTATAAAGCATTGATTATCTTTGATGGTTAAACAAATCAAATGTGATTGGCAAAGTGAGCAAACTCCAAAAACGGTATAAGTGACGGCATCATCATTTGTTCCCATGTCAAAGACGTGCCACAAACAGCGAGAGTGACATCTACTGGTTGAGATAGAGAAAGACATGCAAGAAATAAAAGCTTGGCACAGCCTACGAAAATAATAAATAGCTTATTATTTTTAATTAAATATTGACAGTCATCGCTACAAGGAGTTTTACATTTTTCCACATAAAGATAGTTTCAAATGTGTGATAAACAGTGTACGCACTGCCACCCACTAATAGAATTACCTGCTGCAAAACCAAAGAGGAAAACTATGTAGACGAGCAGGAAGCGAAGCATGTCACGCAGGATCGTCTGGAAAAAAGATATTGCATATTAATAGCGGTTCTCTAAATCTCCTGGAAATTAGCACCTGACTTATTTTTGTGAATAAATGACTTTCCAAACTTTTCATCTGCTCGATGCATTTAAAGGGGTTGTCCCACGATAAATATTCTGCAGTTTTCAAACCAACACCTGGATCTGAATACTTTTTGTGGTGATAGAGGGATCCAGATAAGACCTCATGCACACGACCGTTGTGTGCATCCGTGGCCGTTGTGCCGTTTTCCGTTTTTTTTTCGCGGACCCATTGACTTTCAATGGGTCCGTGGAAAAATCATAAAATGCACCGTTTGGCTTCCGCGTCCGTGATCCGTTTTTCCAGTCCGTGAAAAAAATAGGACCTGTCCTATTTTTTTCACGGACAACGGTTCACGGACCCATTCAAGTCAATGAGTCCGTGAAAAATCACGGATGCACACAAGATAGTCATCCGCGTCCGTGATCCGTGTCCGTTTTTCCTATCATTTTCAATGCAAACTTGACTTAGTTTTTTTTTTCACTTTTCATGTCCGTGGATCCTCCAAAAATCAAGGAAAACCCACGGATGAAAAAACTGACACGGAACCCGTTTTTGCGGACCGAAAAAATAAAAACGGTTGTGTGCATGAGGCCTAATAAAATTATTGTTAGGAGTAGGCAACTCCTCCCTTGCCATTCCCTCCGCCGGGTTTGGTACGCACCTGTAAGGGACACTCAGACGGAGTGGATGGAGGTAATATGAAATTGCTGAAGTGAATATCCAAAAAGATATTTTCATACATAAGATTTTGAGGCAGACTTGGTTTGCAGCAAGTGGTTGTAAAAATTGTCATAAAGGTCATTCCATTACTCCCTTGACTCCTCGGACATCACAGATAGGGGGGGTGATGGGGTGGAGGATACTGACCCTTTTTAACACATGCATGACGAGAAGAAAAGTGTCATTTCTTTGGGGATCACTAGCTTGATGGACTGACCGATATTTCTGCTTCCCCAGGCAACCGTCGTGTAAAGTATTAAGTTCTGTTTTTATCCCATTTATTTTACCAACTGTTATTTTGCATTGTATGTATATGTCTGTGTATGTTATGCTATATTTTCTATGATAACCCCATTGTTTGTACGCACTGTCCTTTTTTTGATATTAAAACTTCTTGTGACCCTTCTTGTGTTCTAACGATTCTATGACCTTAGAAGAAGCGTTACCTATATTGAGTAATTACCCCTGTGAATGCTAGCGGTTGTAGCATGTACTTAGGTGATATTTCATGCAAAGGTGTCTCGTCAGCCTGATATGACCAGTGGTGGCAGCTAAGATTGATTAGTATCAGGAAGGAGTGCTGATAAAGGGAGGTCCAGTGTGACCCTGCAGGCTCCCCTCCTGAATCTAGGTCCGCAAATCCTGACACTTTTGTAATTGCATGTAATTAAAAATTTAGCATAGCCACTGAACTATTCAATAAAATCAATCTGCATAGCGCCACCTGCTGTTTGCTTCTTTCTTCTTTATTTGTCCTGCACACTGAGAAGGCCGCACATGCTCAGTTTCATCTTTCAACTGCCTCCTCAGCTGTGATAGGGAGAGCTGAGACACGCCCCCTGAGCTGTGATAGGGAGAGCTGAGACACGCCCCCTGAGCTGTGATAGGGAGAGCATGGACACTCCCCTTGAGCTGTCAGCTTGATATAAATCTAGCAGAGCAATGAATGGGGAGATCTCTGGATCCATGTGAGGTACAGGGCTGGTTCTGGCTTAGATTTTTTACGTTAGCCATGGGATAACCACTTTAAAGAGGTTTCCTGGACCCAATCCGTTTTTACATAGCCCTCTATGTAAAGTGTTTGATTTACTATAAGAATCTAAAACTGTGTCAAACGTCTAAGTACACAAACCTTTACAGAATTGTAAAGACATTTTCTAATCGATATGCTAATATAATGTGGCAAAAACATTACATTAACTGTAATGGACCAATGTATAGGTCCTTGTTGAGGTGGTGGGAGGGATAAAGGCATCTGTCAGCGGATTTGTACCTATGACACTGGCTGACCTGTTACATGTGCACTTGGCAGCGGAAGACATCTGTGTTGGTCCCATGTTCATATGTGCCTGCATTGCTGAGAAAAATGATGTTTTAATATATGCAAATGGGCCTCTAGGGGCAACCATTACACCTAGAGGCTCTGCTCTCTGCATCTGCCGTGTCCTCTCCACTTTGATTGACAGGGTGTGATGATGTTTACACTGCCTGGCCCCGTCAATTAAAGAGCAGAGAGAGCTGCAGTTGCAGAGAGAGCACAGAGCCTCTAGGTGTAACAACAACGCCCCTGTTGCCCCTAGAGGCTCATTTGCATATATTAAAACATTTTTCTCAGCAATGCGGGCACATATGAACATGGGACCAACACAGATGCCTTCAGCTGCCAAGCGCACATGTAACAGGTCAGCCAGTGTCATAGGTACAAATCTGCTGACAGATGTCCTTTAAGACTAGCCACACAATGCTAAATCACACTAATCGCAATAGATAGGGATTATGTGTGCCATTTTTGGGTGATCCCACTATATCTGTGTTGGCAGTGGTTGATCTGTCAACATGATATACACAAGGGTCACTTGACTTTAATATGGTGCGTAGAGTTTCATTATGTAGCCTCAAACGCAAACGTGAACACAGTCTAATTCTATATACACCGATAACATAAAACAATAAGACCTTCATATATACACTGCTCAAAAAAATAAAGGGAACACTTAAACAACACAATGTAACTCCAAGTCAATCACACTTCTGTGAAATCAAACTGTCCACTTAGGAAGCAACACTGAGTGACAATCAATTTCACATGCTGTTGTGCAAATGGGATAGACAACAGGTGGAAATTATAGGCAATTAGCAAGACACCCCCAATAAAGGAGTGGTTCTGCAGGTGGTGACCTGACCACTTCTCAGTTCCTATGCTTCCTGGCTGATGTTTTGGTCACTTTTGAATGCTGCCGGTGCTTTCACTCTAGTGGTAGCATGAGAGGGAGTCTACAACCCACACAAGTGGCTCAGGTAGTGCAGCTTATCCAGGATGGCACATCAATGCGAGCTGTGGCAAGAAGGTTTGCTGTGTCTGTCAGCGTAGTGTCCAGAGCATGGAGGCGCTACCAGGAGACAGGCCAGTACATCAGGAGTCGTGGAGGAGGCCGTAGGAGGGCAACAACCCAGCAGCAGGACCACTACCTCCGCCTTTGTGCAAGGAGGAATAGGAGGAGCACTGCCAGAGCCCTCCAAAATGATCTCCAGCAGGCCACAAATGTGCATGTGTCTGCTCAAACGGTCAGAAACAGACTCCATGAGGGTGATATGAGGGCCCGATGTCCACAGGTGGGGGTTGTGCTTACAGCCCAACACCGTGCAGGACGTTTGGCATTTGCCAGAAAACACCAAGATTGGCAAATTCGCCACTGGCGCCCTGTGCTCTTCACAGATGAAAGCCGGTTCACACTGAGCACATGTGACAGATGTGACAGAGTCTGGAGACGCCGTGGAGAACGTTCTGCTGCTTGCAACATCCTCCAGCATGACCGGTTTGGCATTAGGTCAGTAATGGTGTGGGGTGGCATTTCTTTGGAGGGCCGCACAGCCCTCCATGTGCTCGCCAGAGGTAGCCGGACTGCCATTAGGTACCGAGATGAGATCCTCAGACCCCCTGTGAGACCATATGCTGGTGCGGTTGGCCCTGGGTTCCTCCTAATGCAAGACAATGCTAGACCTCATGTGGCTGGAGTGTGTCAGCAGTTCCTGCAAGACGAAGGCATTGATGCTATGGACTGGCCCGCCCGTTCCCCAGACCTGAATCCAATTGAGCACATCTGGGACATCACGTTTCACTCTATCCACCAACATCACGTTGCACCACAGACTGTCCAGGAGTTGGCATATGCTTTAGTCCAGGTCTGGGAGGAGATCCCTCAGGAGACCGTCCGCCACCTCATCAGGAGCATGCACAGGCGTTGTAGGGAGGTCATACAGGCACGTGGAGGCCACACACACTACTGAGCCTCATTTTGACTTGTTTTAAGGACATTACATCAAAGTTGGATCAGCCTGTAGTGTGTTTTTCCACTTTAATTTTGAGGGTGACTCCAAATCCAGACCTCCATGGGTTAAAAAATTTGATTTCCATTTTTTTTTTTTGTGTGATTTTGTTGTCAGCACATTCAACTATGTAAAGAACAAAGTATTTCAAAAGAATATTTAATTAATTCAGATCTAGGATGTGTTATTTTTGTGTTCCCTTTATTTTTTTGAGCAGTGTATTTTAATACAACCTATACTACTAAAATATTAACCCAACAAACTACACTACATTCATGTCTCTACATACTGTATAACAGCTATTATTCCACTATAAGGCCTTGAAGGGGTTGTTCACCTTTATGATGTTTTTTACAGACCCCACAGCATGGCCGGACCTGTGGTGGTGATCATACTTACCTGATCTCTGCTGCTGGGTTCCTGCTCTTTTGCAGCCCCACCAGCTCTGCAGGTCATAGGTCTCCCCATATCAACATCCAGTTTAACACAGGGCATGAGATCACTGCAGCCAGTCATTGGCTGCAGCAGGAACATGTCATCCGTGTGGCACGTGACTCAGTGACATACCGCACTGGTGACATGTGACCACTGCAGACAGTGATTGGTTGCAGGGGTCATGTGCCATGTGTCAAACCAGATGTTGATACGGGAAGACCCGGGACATGCAGAGTAAGTATGATCACTATCGCAGGTCCGGTCACTCTGTGGGGTCTGTAAAAAAACATCATAACGGTGAACATAGCCTGTCTGGCTATGAGCTGTGCGCTGCGATTGGCCAGCGCTGCAGCAAGGGACACGCCTCATACAAAAAATCACTCCAGTACAACAGAGGGAGCGCAGACACCGGAGCCTATACCGGGCGAACGGAGCGGTGCCCAGACATACTAGTAAGTGCAGGGGGACCCCTGGGCGCCGCTCTTCCCACTGATATAGTTAGTTTTTAGTTTGTACAGTAGTGAAAGTTCCTCTTTAAGACTGTAATGTAACAAAATACGAAAAGAGTCAATACTTTTACAAGGCACTGTAAATCCTTTTTAAAGGCACTGTATGTTAAATTGGCTGTAGGATCAGCTGTTATTCCCCAGGAAAAACGTGCCTAGGCTTACATTTCTTCTGGAGAAGCCACTAAATAGAAAATGTAGCATTTTGGCCACCCAGGGGAATCACTGTCTATGTAATGCATGGTTCAGTGGGGGTGGTTGGAGTGGGAGAATCTCCTCTATGATGTCCATATGCCCAATTAAGGCGTGTAGACAGACATAGTCATTGTCAGACAGTCATTTAATATAGGCATACAGTATGTGCATGATCTGAGTAAAGTACCATCTCTCTACTGTTGAGATTAAAAATATATTGGCTCATAGTAAACACTAGGGGACACATTTAGTTTCTGGTCTTAATAAACCCCTAAGCTGGCGGTGGCTCCGCCGAAGTTATGAAGAGCCGCAGATCTCTTCATAACTTCGGCGGATCCTCCGCCAGTTCTAAATGTAAGACAGTTTCCGAGCTGTCTTACATTTAGACCATTTTCTACGCCTGAAACAGGCGTGGAAAATGGTAAATAAGATAAGCTTAATAAATGACCCCCTAGATGATTATTAAATTATTATATATGACATTAGAGAACATACAGGACAATCTCACCTTTTGAATCATCACACTGTATATTCCAGTCTGCTGGAAGCCACGGGTGTAAAATAAAATATCCACCCAGCCAATCACCAATGAAAACACCATTAGAGGCACATAGAGTTCGCTTCCTGCAAGGTAGATTATGCCGCTGCATAGAAGAAGGGTTGCTTGAAGAAAACTGTAAGAAGAAACATTATGCAGTAACAGCAGGGCTTTAAGTCAGATTAAACACAACTCTTATAAATGAGAACATTATGGTTTGATAGCTGCATTTCCCAGATTGCATTTAGAGGCTTAAAGGGGATTTCTGGTTTGCATCAAGATGCTTTAAAATAATCATTTATGAAGTTTGCTGTAATTTTGTAATGTATTTCTTTTACCTTTATTGCTCCTATCTCCTGTTCTGGGCTGTGGTCACATGACCATGTCCATGCAGCTTTGTCTTATTTCCTGTGATGTTATGTCCATACAGGGGCAGTGATAGGGGAGTGTCTATGTAACTAGCTGGGTGGGAGGAGCTATAAATTATCTGGTTGTGGCAGAAGAATGAGAAGTGCATCATGGGTTTGGTTGGATACAGCAACAGGAAGTGCTACATACAGGATGGAAACAAACCAGAGTGATTTGTTTACATAGTGAAAAAGGGTCAGGAGGGTCCAAATTAGAAAAAAAAATTAAAAAAACATGGGGTAGATGTACAAAAGGTAAGCAACTACATGAGCATATCTGTTAAAGACCATAATAATCTCAGAAAACCCCTTTAAAGCTCGTGCCAACAAAGTCAGATTACTCCATTCCTCTTCTAGTGGGTCCAGATTTTTATCCCTTTGCTTCCAGCACCGTACATGAATGGCGCTGAAGCGATGGGCAAACATGAGGACCGCTCGTACGTGTAGTGGGCATCATGGCTGGCGGGTCTCCGCTGTTTCAAACAGCAGAGAGCCACGGCTAATAATGCTGATCGCGGTCATTAAAGCCTTTAGATGCCGTGATCAAGTGAGAAATTAGCAATTCTGAGCAATAAATGGATGTAAAAAATCCGAATAAAAAAAAAAATTGGATTTTGTAGGCTAAAATACGAGCTTCAAAATAACAAAAAAGTAAAAAAAACCTATAAACTATAAAAATATACAAAAAAAATTAAAATATTAAAGTTTAAATCACCCCCCTTTCCGTAGAATCAAAAAATAAATACATAGATAACAAAAATATAAACATCATGAGTATCACCGTGACTGAAAACGCCCGTACTATTAAAATATAAAAATATTTTTCCAGAAAAAAGGGTAAAAATGGCCAATTTGCAGTTTTTTCATTGCTTCTCTTACCCATAAAAATTTAATAAAATGAGATCAAAAATTCACACACCAAAATGGTATCAATAAAAACTACAGATTGTCCCACAGAAAATTAGCCCCCACACATCTCCGTAGATATAACTATTATATATTATATAATATTATTATTATATATTATATTATATATAACTTTTGTCAGTTAAAAACGTTATGGGGGTCAGAATATGGTGATGTAAAAAAAAATCTTTTTTACTGAAAGTTGAAATTTATTTTTACACTATTTAGACATATAAACCTATACATATGTGGTATTGTTGTAATCGTACTGACCCAGAGAATGAAGAGCACAGGTCAGTTTTGCCGCAAACTGAACAACATGGGAGCAAAACCCTTAAAGCGGTGGAGAAATTGCGTTTTTTTTCCAATTCAGCCTCATTTGGAATTTTTTCCTGCTTTCCACTACATCAGGGGTACTCAACTGGCGGACTGCGGTCCGAATCCGGACCTGGGATGCCAACTGTCCCGACCCACTGAGGAGAGAGAAGCAGCAGAGAAAGGACCTGCCGTACAGCCAGTAAGGGGAAGAAGCAGGACAGGACCTGTGAAGTGTTCCAGCCAATCGATGTGCTGCACACAGGCAGCTTTACCCAAACTACCAATCACTGGTAGGAAGGGAGGAGTTGGCTCCGCCTACATAGTTTCTACCCTGAGTGAGTCTGTGAGGGCAGTCTGTGGATGTGCAGAGCAGGTTTCTTCAGCTCCTGCACTGGAGAGGTGGCTTCCACATGTAAGGAGGAGATGTCTCCACAAAACCAGGGCTGCAGGGGAGAGAATGGCTGTCAAGCACTGGGAGGAGGAAGAGAGGTCAGTGTCTGCACCAGTTCAGGGCTGCAGGAGAGAGAATGGCTGTCCAGCACCAGGTTCGGGCTGCAGGAGACAAGATGGCTGTCCAGCACTGGGAGGAGGAGGAGAGGTCAGTGTCTGCACCAGGTCAGGGCTGCAGGGGAGAGGATGGCTGTCCAGCACTGGGGGGAGGAGGCTTCCCTCCTTTGTAATATATTTGGACATGTGCTGCCAGCAATCATCTCCACTGTGCTATCTGTGGGCTGTGGACGATCTCCCTGTGTGTATGACCTGTATGAGCCTGTCTGAGCTGTCATGCACATGCCCCTAAAACACAAGCACTAAACCCCCCATAAAATTAGCCAGAGTGTCCCCATAGTCAGTGAGTAGTCAGAGTGCCCCCATAGTCAGTGAGGGGTCAGAGTCCCTTTGTATGGCAGTATCAATAACAGCAGAGTGCCCCCACAGTTAGTGAGTGGTAAGTGACCGTCCTAGTGGCATGCTAGAAACGTGGAGTACTAGAAATGTGAAGTAAATAGGACTATTTATTTAGTGGCCTCCAAAGAGTGTGCGGTACCTGCACCTCTTGGTGTTTGGTCTGGACCTCCACCTCACAGCAGGTTTAATTATGTAGACCTTTACAAAAAGTACCCTGCACTACATTGTATTCCATATTAAATGGTGGCTTTAGAAAGCACAACTTGTCCCACAAAACATAAGCCCTCATACAGCTATGTGAATAGAAAAATAAAAGTTATGGCTCAAGGAAGATAGGGAAGAAAAATTATACATATATACATCTGAAAATACTCCTGACGTACACCTCTGATGGAAGAATCAACCCTGGTTTGAAAAGACACTAAATTATATCACTTGCGGTCACGATGATAAAGCCTTATTCACGCATCAATGTGTAAGGTATAAGGGAAAGATCTGTACCTGTTCTGTGTTTAGAGCCGCACCCGGTTTTGGGTCAAAATAACTGAAGAAACTCACTGACTGCATCGGGTCGCCGGCGGGGCTATTGTCCCGCACTCATAATATCATATGAGTGCAGGACAATAGTCCCGCGGGTGGCCCGATGCGCACAGCATCATAGTAACCTATAATGCTGTGCGCTCCCGTGCGCACGATGTATGCCGCTCCGGGACATATGGCCCGCTCACGGACCATACGTCTCGGAGGGCATATGGTCGTGTGCAAGGGCCCTAAAGGCGTAATAACAACAAATCATTTAGAATATCATCTGACATGGCCTCTCACATACATGAGTACATTGATGTAAGCTCTCATTTCCTCTAGTGGCCCCAGGCATCATCCACACCCTTGCTCTATAGCTACAGTACACCACTGATCCCCACAAGAGAGACAAAATACTTACAAAAGGATTTCAAAGTAGCCATCCATCATTAATATATGTAGTGATGGTCGTCTCTTCCAAAAATATATGATCTGTACAAAAACAAAGACGGATATCCAAAATGTGATCCAAGGTTCATACCACATACTCAGGAAAAGCAATTGTCGTGGATGGTGTGCGAATGCAGAAGTAGAGAGCTGCCCTCTTGTATCCATTGATACACAAAACTTTTAATACAAAAGCACTAAAAAGGAGCTACATTTTTATTACTATAGAAATTTAGCACCATAACTTTGACCTTGCATTTTCCAAAATCAGCAACGCTTTTCACTAAGCTTTGGGTTTAATAAACTCTCCCCACTGTTGTCTATTTGTCTTTCTATTCTTGCACAAATGTATAGAAAACCATCTTGTACTGTTGTAATATGCCAGGTGGCTAGCGCCATCTTGTGGAAGTGGCTCCCTATAAATCAAAATCTGACTTTTTAACGTACTGTTGTAATGAAATTTTTATTTATTCTTAATTTATATAATCCAGTGCTAATATTTATAACTAAAGTTACATGTAAATCACCTCTATGGTCGCTGTCATTTCAACTGCATATAGTTCAAGCAATTTTGGTGCACAATTCATCAAAGCAACATCCACCTCAAATTACACTAATGTAACCTAGTGTTGTACCTACCTTAGAGGCCCTGTAGACGAGTGCCACAAATGAACCACCATACTTTCACTACTTGCTGTGACACATAGTTGACTTCAGGTAGCTACCCCTAGGCATTACACTGTCTACAGAGTTCGAATTCAATATTACTTAAAGGGGTATTCCGGTTAGAACAGGTTATCCTCTATAAACTTGATAGGTGATAACTATTAGATCAGTGGAGGTCAGATCACATGGACGCCCATCAATTATGAGAATAGGGGACGTATGTTCCCTGTATGAGCATGTGTACCACCACTCCCTTCAAAGTCTATGGGACTGCTGTACTCGTTTATCTCTAGTCCGATAGAGAGGAATGAAACAGCTTGAAAAATCTCTAGTATTAAGATCTCTTGGAGAAATATTGTAGTGGCCAAAATAGGGAATAGATCACAACAAGAGAAGTAAACCCCTGTTTGGGTGCAAGGAATGACTAATATTTTCAGTAATTTTTTTACACCAAAACAGAAGTTTGTTGTCAAATAATTCATGAATGTACATTGGAAAGTGGATTATACACAACTAAAGACAGTCTTTATGCAAAAGTTTAACCTAAAATGTCCACAAGCACAGGCTGTGGATCCTTGAGATGCCTGTGTACCTGGCAAATGAAGATGTAAACTCCGCCAAGCATGATGAAGACTTCTCCAGCTATACGTGCATTATCTTTGGCAGTTCCTTGTAGTGGAAAGGGGGGCTGAAATAAAATACCACATGTTATCAATCAGAGGCATTAATCGAGCGCAGAAAAAGTAGATAAATGTTTAAAAACTTAACTTCTTAAGAAACCAGGTCAATTTTGAACTTGAGGACAAGAACAAATTTTGGACTTTTTTTGATAGATTTTTTTATTCAGCACAGTTGTTGGTTTGAGGCCTCGTTTTTGCAGGGTGAGTTGTGTTTAATGTAGGGGCCGTATTTGGTATATACATGCATCTAAGGCTACTTTCACACTTGCGTTGTTAATTCCGGTTCACGTTCCTGGTACTTAGGGGGGGGGGTTATATAGCTGCTCTGCATTCTGGTACATAGAGGGGGGTCCCATGGATCTAAAATGACCCCATTCATTTTCTACCATGTATTAAGCTTCATACCTGCCCTTCCAGAGGCCTGTGGTAAGCTGTGGCTGTGAATATAATCATATATACAATGTACAACAAGAACTTCAGATAAAATATCTTTCCAGCAAAGCAGTCCCACTTCTCCTGCAGCAAATGGTTCAGGGGTTCCAGTACTATCATTTTATGTCGGTTCTATAGAAAAGAATCAGAGAGACGTGTGTTAGATGATGGCGGTGAGGCACTCATTGTAACTTGTAATAGGAGCATACACTTGTATTTTTTGATTATTATAGATTATGTGCACCTTTGCAACTGATTCTGTAATTTTTCCAATGATTTTAATATACTGAATGAAGCAAATCTGCAGACAATTTGGATTAAGAATATCCTACAATTCTCTGTCTACAGACGTAGGTGTTATCTCATGTACATCTTCCCCATGCTTTCCAATTTGGACTCTCCTGACCCGTTTTCCCCATGCCCATGTAACCCAAACCTTCTGGTTTGTTTCCCTCCTGTATGTAGCACTTCCTGTTGTTGTCTCCAACCAAACCCATAATGCACTTCCCCTTCCTCTATCACAGCTCCAGCACCGCCCCTAACAAGGCCCAGCTAGCTTATAGCTCCTCCCACCCAGCTAGTTACATAGACGCTGCCCTATCACTACCCCGCCCCTGGGACATAACATCACAGGAAATAAAAAAAAATCTGCATGGACATGGTCATGTGACCACGGCCCAGAACAGGAGATAGGAGCAATAAAGGTAAAATAAATACATTACAAAATTAAAGCTAAGTTCTTAAATGATTATTTTAGAGAATGTTGCTGCAAAGCCGAAAACCCCTTAAAGGGGTTGTCTTAGCTCAGACAATGGGGGCATATTGCTAGTCTATGCCCCCATTGTCTTAAAGGGAGCCCCTCAATGTGGCGGCTGGAGGACTCCGGTCCAGCCAACATATAGTGCTGTCCCCATAGAAGTGAATGGGAGCGCACCGCACATGACCGGCCACCGCTCCCCTTCACTTCTATGGGCCCCACAGAAATAGCCGAGCCACAGAAATTCGCATCTGCAGTGCACCCTCCACCACTTTCGGGACTCCGTTCTTGATATAGGTGCAGGTCCCACTGCTGGATTCCAAGTGATATGCCCCCTTTGTGTGAGATGAGACAACCCCTTTAAAGGTTCCATAGGAACTTTAGACACCAATTGTAAGATAGTTTTTAATGAAAACTATTTAGAGCTTTATTTTATATTTTAGATAACTTGGAGCAATAAAAATAGGTTGCAAAGGTGGACAACCCCTTTAAGCAGAAATGTTAACAATTTACTACCAACACTAAAAATATGACTATTTATTGGCAACTTCACCAAATTGTGACGTTTCGGTCGTAGGACCTTTATCAAACACAAGTTGCCGTTGAGAAAATGTGTGAAGAGTAGATTGAGCTGATGGTGTATCCACACCCATATAGACGCCCTCAGCGTCTATATGGGTGTGGATACACCATCAGCTCAATCTACTCTTCACACATTTTCTCAACGGCAACTTGTGTTTGATAAAGGTCCTACGACCGAAACGTCACAATTTGGTGAAGTTGCCAATAAATAACCAGAACATAGTTCTTTATTGAGTGCTGTTGTTTATCTCTTCAATGTATGATTCTGGCTGGGAAGCCAGCACAACAAGCACCACAGTCCACAATAGATAAGAGTGCCACGTCTTGTCTATTTAAAAATATGACTAATATCTCCTGTATAGCAATTTTGAAAATTTTGGATGAATTAAATCAAGTCTTACTCACATAGGCATTACTCTTAAATACAATGGTTTCCAGAACAGAGTCTTGCTCATGTGTATCTACAGATGAGATGTCATACAGAGAAGTGTGAACAGGGCCATATGTCCATTCTGTAAACTTCCGAGACAAATGTCTATACTCTGGCTCTTCAATCTCCCTCCGCATTATGTGCTTTAACAACTAAAATTGGAAAAAAATTCATGTAACAAATGACAAACATGAAGCCATAATAAAATAGTCACTAACAGTCAAAGACATATTGCATTGAATGTGCTTTAGAGTATACAACAGTCATGGACAGGGGTTGTCTTTGTGAGACTATCCCTTTAAAATAAAATGGTTTCCAGTGGTGGACTGTCAGCTAATATTTTTACAAAGTTTCCATAAATCGCTTCGGTTTTTTGTCCTTGATTCCCAGAGCTGTTTTATTAGTTGTTAGGTTGGTTGTTCTACCAACACAGACTACAGACAATAGTACAAAGATTAACAGACCTTGGACTAACCTCAATTTTACCCAATTTTGCTGCCAGCTTCATAGGAGTAAGTCCTTCTATGTTATACTGTTCTTCAAGTTTCTTCTGTGGATCAATCTGGACTGACTTCTTCAGAATGTCATCATACATATTGGTAATAATCTCAGTATTCTCTTCAGTGTTATCAGCCACTAAGACCAGAGCATGCAGGACTGTATTTCCATGACTATCCTTGGCAGCCAAGTCAGCTCTCCGATGTGGATTATTTAGGAGATAGTTCACAATATTGGGCTGATTAGTGCAGGCAGCAAGTGAGAGAGGGAGTTCTCCTGTAAAGAAAACATAATCTCAGGCTATTACGACTCTATGGACAAGAATTTGGATTATATTTAATAGGGAACTGGGAAACTAAGAGTTGTGGGTAGGTAAAGTGACCATCTCTGAGGAAAAACAACTCCAAAACACTGCTGTCTACTGATGGGTGTTTCGGGTTTGGCTGTAAATTTGAGTCATGTGTTAAGGTTCTATTAAAGGGATTTTCCAATGTCTAGATCTTGATTTACTATCAGCTGTTTTTGGCAACTCCAGAAACGACAAAGAAGACAAAGCCAGAAGCAGAAAGCTCTGTCCACTGTGCAGTGTTCATGCTGAATTACTGAAGCTCAGCTCCCATGCATGACCACTTTGAACAGAGCTGTGCTTCCAGCTCGTTCTCAGTGGTGGTTATGGCACCAGCGGCTGCAGGGAACATCTGAATATGTGGGGGTGCTGAACCCCACCAATCTGATAAGGATATCTTATCCTGAGGATTGGTCATCAATATTGGGACATTGGAAAAATCCTTTAAAATAACTGTTCTGGAGGATCTTTAATACAAGGACAACTAGGTGTTACCATTACCCTTGTCAAAGGGGGGTGCCCCACACATTCTTATGCCATCCATTTAGTACTGACAGTTTCCAAATACCCTACTGACATGTGGAATGGCAATACTCAGTTGCCATTTTTTTCAATATATTTCGAGGAGGAATGACCAGGAACATTGCATTGCAGAGTTGGAAGAAAAGATTCTTCAGAATTGTCATTTAATGGTAAATGAAAGTATTTGCTAATATCAAGAAAAGCTTTCCAACAAGCAGGGATTGTATGAAAGTGGAGAACCTCAATTGCAAGTAAATTATGTTTTTGATTTCCATAACTAGGAGCACCAACTGGGAAGATTATGCCCATTGCCGTATTACAGTATGTCTTTGATGTAATAGGGCACTCATAGAAGTATATAAGGCCATACTGTACCTCTGCATGCTTCCATATGAATATAGAATTCACAAAAAATTGTGTCTTGCTCCTTCGGATGCTGTATTCAGTGTCTGATTGACCCACCAGAATACCAGAGCATTCATCAGTAGGCCTAGCCTTTGATATCACAGTGAGCCCCAAAGGTCCAGGAGAAAAAAAAATCCCATTTGGAGATGCCTTCGGAACCAGTCACTTGCTACTAAGGTCTATTTCTTTTAATCAAAACCTATTAGACTTTATTGATATAGGGTTTGGGCTCTGAGAATAATTTCTTCTGGTGGGCCCAAGGAACCCAGTCCGGCACTAACTGTATTACAGAGGTATTGTCTCCTAAAAGCATTGTTTTTTTTAGAGGAGAATATTTCCACAATACAGTCACATATGGAGGCGTCATTGGGTGGGACATAGAGTTCTTACACCTCCCTAGTACAAAGCCATAGGGACATTGTGTGCTTCCATACAAGCTCACAGGCTCAGTGTAATACTGCAGTGTTGGATACTTACATTACATATGGTTATTCAGTTAATTTTTTAGTCCATGACTCCATTAGTGAAAACACTTACCAAAGTAGAAACTGACGCCTTTCTTTTTCTGCTGGAAAAACAGCCCATCTGCCGTTGCGTGCACATCAGCCTTGTTTTCCATTAAAAGCTTCACTAAATGGAAATTTCTTCTTTCTATTGCAATGTGAAGTGCTGTCTGTCCTGTGGGAGACAAAGAGAAAACAGCCGAGGTATTACAAATAACAGCCTGTGGCAACTAGTCTGCACTAAAAAAGGTGCCATAATAATGTGAGATATCCAAAGTGTGAGCGTTAAAGGGGTTATCTAACCCCTATAATGTCCCCCCTAATGCCCTGGCCCCTCATGTAGGTTACACTTACTCAGCTCCCCGGCACCCGCGTCGCTCATGATGCCTGCACATCTCCCCGTCGCGAGGATCAAAGCATCCAGCGACAGGTGGGGATCGGGGAATGAGGCTGTGGCAGCCAATAGCAGATTGCAATGAGGACGAGCCTCCCTAGCGTCACCCGCTCCCTGGCACCCACATCGCCTCTGATGCCCACACGGCCGCTGCTGCCTCTCCCAGTTGTGCCGATCATAACGTCCCGATGGGGATGAGCCTACCTAGCATCGCTCGATCCTGTTGCAGCCTGCTATTGGCTGTCCTCCCCAGTCGCCGGATGTTTTGATGCGCGACGGGGAGACGCAGCATTGTCCGTGTGGGCATCAGGAGCGAGGTAAGTATAACCTACATGAGGGGCCCGGGTATTAGGGGGGACATTATGTTTTTTTTTTTGTTAAAGGGCACAGGTTAAGACCATAGTGGTCGTGCACTCCAAGGCCATACAACCCCTTTAAGCAAATAGAATTTATTATGTGGAAGAAGTTACTACAAGGCACTTACTAATGTATTATTATCCACATTGCTTCTTTTGGTGTCTGAATGTATTTTTCCATCATATTATGCGCTGGTTTCTATGGTTACGACCACCCTGAAATCCATCAGTGGTGGTTGTTCCATTACAATACTGGACTATTATGTTTTACACTGTAGAGCACTCTTAAAGGGCATCTGTCAGTAGATTTGTACCTATGACACTGGCTGACCTGTTACATGTGCACTTGGCAGCTGAAGGCATCTGTGTTGGTCCCATGTTCATATGTGCCCGCATTGCTGAGATTAGTATATGCAAATGAGCCTCTAGGAGCAACGGATGAGCTCTTGATTGACAGGGCCAGGAAGTGTAAATGTGATCACACCTGGCTCTGTCAATCAAAGTGGAAAAGGCACGGAAGTTGAAGAGAGAGCTGAGCTTCTAGGTGTAATGGAAACGCCCCGTTGCTCCTAGAAGCTCATTTGCATATATTAAAACATCATCATTTTTCTCAGAAATGCAGGCACATATTAACATGGGACTAACACAGATGCCTTGAGCTGCCAAGTGCACATGTAACAGGTCACCCAGTTTCATAGGCACAAATCTGCTGACAAGTGCCCTTTAAATATGTCTGTGTGAATGATAAGTGATGTTGTGATGCTATTTAACACTGTACTGTATTATTGGTTACCATATGCCAAGAGAATCCAGACACACCAGGAAAAGGTTCCTGGATATCATTCTACAGGACGAAGCGTCAGTCAGAAGGGGCCGTTTTCCTGGTGACCTGATGGTGGTAGGGTTGAGGTGCATTCATAAATCTGTGTGTGTCTGGAGCTTTTTTTGAGTGAGTGCCCAGTAAGGGCTCATTCAGATGCGCACTCCAACATATGACGGCGTGTGCGCACTAGAGGAATTGGACTTGCCGAGATCCACGGTGCAAGTGTAGTGTAGTCATACGTTGGAGTGCGCACACGCTGGATCTCAGCGCTAGACCAGTGAGTCTAGCGCTGTCAATCAAATGAATGGGGGCGTTTTATTACATACAGGGCGGCACTAACAGGCGGTGCTCAGAAGCAATAAGCACTCCGTTTGCTCATTAGCATATTTTTAAAAGTGGATTTTACAGTATGTTCGGACCTGAAATAAGGGAAAGAAAGGTATGTTTGTGATCAGCGTTTGGAGACCTACCTCCTCCTATATATCTAGCATGGTATACTTTAAACAGGTGACAGAGCCTCTTTAAAAAAAAAAAGAAATTTAAAACACACAAAATTGTATTGTATTATTGTTAATAAAAACAAGTCTGTGCCCCATGCTGTACATTTCCTTTCTTTCTCTCATACAAGAAATTACCATTTATCACAGACGTCTGGGCTGCACCTTCCCTCTGCTGGAACATTTTAAACTTTAATCATTATGTAAATTGCCAAAAGCACATCTGCAAATAAATCCGATAAGAGATAACTGAGCTATTCAGTGATTATCAGATTTATCTGTTTCTTTCACCTCCGCCTTTGAACAAATAACATTAGCAAAGCATAATTGCCATTAATGTATTGTGATTGTGAATCATTAAGTCTAAAGGCATTACAAGAAAGAAGAAATGCTCTCAGAAGTATTAATAAGAAATTATGTTTTATTTTCCTTTCTGGGATTGATTTTACCCTTTTAAAAGACCTGACAGTATTCACAGATTTAAAGGTACACTAAGAACAAGTTATCCCCTATGCACAGGATAGGGGAAAACTGTTATTTCGGTGAGGGTCGAGTCACTGTGAACACATTGATCCCAAGAAAGTGGTAGTGTGAGAGCATCACAGGGCAGTCTCCTCCTCCCTGTTCCGTTACAAAAATTAGCATACCAGGCAGTAAAATTTAACGGGGGCCACAGTGGGTGAACGGAGCGGTGCCCAGAAAAAATTGTAAGTGCACTATGCCCTACATATCCTGATACTTAGTTTATAATGTCTGGACCCATGAAAGGTCCTCTTTAAGTGATGCCTCCAGTGGCTGCAACTGTTAGGCAACTTTCACACGAGCGAGTCCCAAGCATCGGACTCGCATTGTGTGTCAGGGAGAGCACCAGTCCTGACCTCCAACCACTGACGGGGTCGCATAGCATTATATTGATTTGTGATGCTGTGAGATGGGAAACAGCTCTCATTGTTTGAACACTGTTTATGTGGGTTAAATTAAATGTTCTGGACTGACATTCTGCTGTTTGGCCACAAGATGCCGCTGTTTCTTAAACACAGCTAACAGACTGCAGATATTTGAATATTCAAAGGAGGTGGAGTTTTTGAGAACCTGCTAGAAAGGAGACAGCATCCATCTTAGAAGCTGAGCTGAGACTGAGGAGCTGTGTCTGTGAGCAGAGAATCTGATGGATCCAGGAGCGAGAAGACCCCTCAATGACCACAGCTGCAGCTGAGTGAAGCTGATCATTGCCCAAAACCAAGATCCTGTCCAGAGAAAGGAGGACTGTTTCCAGGAAGGCTGATAAGAGCTAAGGAATAAAGCTGCATACCCTGTGGGACCTCATGTTTGCTGGAGAGACTGGTTGTTTAGTTCAGTCTCATCAGCGGATGAAGAGCAGAGCCGGGTCAGTAAGATTGTGCAAGCACTTCATTGCAGAGTTGGCGCCTAGAGACTGAGACCAGGCCTGTAGTTAGCTAGTTAGGGTCTCTGCTTTGTGCCAGGCCTAAAGTGTTGCTACGGTTACTACAAGGACTCCATGACTAAAAGGGACATTGTACATTTGAGAACTGATAAACCCGATATCTCCCGAACTCCACCCAGTTCAGAGTTTTTGCTCAGGAGTAATAATCAGGCGACCTTCCCCCGACGCCAATGACACGGGTCCAGGACCCAGCTCAGGGTGCGCCAGTGCAAGGCCAACTTGCCCCTGCCATGCCCACCCCAGTAGGGTACATCCCCGTGGGGACACTGTTGCGTCATCTGCCAAAATTTGACGGTAAAAACATGACGTTGCAGGACTGGACTGAAAGGGTAAGTGCGGTTAGAGTGTGTAAGCTGACCTCTGAGCTGCGGGCAAAGGTTGCATTGGGGGCTCTAAAGGGTGACGTCAGACGGACAATGATGGTAAGGCCCGAATCCGAGAGACACCCTAAAGAAAATATTCTCCCTGCTGGTGGAGGTGGTTGGCTCGCCTTTCCAGGTACCAATACCATATCAAGTTCCGGTCAGGCAGGGAGAACGGCAACGCCGATGCACTCTCCCGAGTCCCTGTTGGGTTGTCGACTCAGAATGCCAATGAGAAGCTAGAGGATACAGGACGTGGCACATTCAAGTGGGGTGGTGTCCGGGATGCCAATGGTGCTGGTAAAGACGTTGGCTGATTGGGAGAGGGTCCAGAATGGCTGTCCGGACTTGTGGAAAGTGAAAGAATGGGTTCAGACCAAGAACTGGTCTCGGTCAGAAGAGCGGGCTCGTTTGACTTCAGAGGGCAAAAAGTCGTTGAAGCAGTGGGATAAGCTGACTGTTACCCAGGGCCTCCTGTGTCGGACCATATATTTACAGTCAGAGCTGCAGTACCAGCAACAGATTGTCATCCACATGTCATTAGGACCAGAGGCCGCCCAGGAAGCCCATGAGAGGGGCGCCCATTCCGGGAGCGACAAAACTTTCAACTGGCTCCAACGGCTGGTATACTGTCCAGATCTGGCAGACATGGTGGCCGAGGCATGTCTTAAGTGTCGGCCCTGCGGGCTGAGTAAGAGTACTGAACAGCGAGCTCCTGTCCAAGCCGTCCGGACCTCAGCGCCCCTAGAGCTCCTTATGATCGATTACATACATATTGGGTACTCTACCTCGGGACACTCATACTGTTTAGTCATGACAGATCATTTCACAAAGTATGCGGTGGCTGTGCCCACCAGAGATCAGACGGCAGAGTCGGCCGCTGAAGCTGTCTGCAAACACTTTATACAGTTGGTCGGGTGTCCACGAAGGATACATTCGGACCAGGGGGCATGTTTTCAGGGTACTCTAATGAATGAGTTGTACCAACTGTATGGGATCGAACGTTCCCATATCACCCGCAGGGAAACAGGGCGTGTGAGCGATTCAACCGCACCTTGCTCCAGATGCAGCGGACTCTGGAGGACAGCCAAAAAGCTTGGTGGCCCGAGTACCTACCTGAACTGATGTGGACCTATAACAACCGGGTCCACAGTACCACCGAATACTTCCCACATATGCTTATGTTTAGGAGAGCCAGACAGGAGATTGAGGATCTCCACATGCCCGATCCGATGGAGCCACCACCGAGAAATACCACCACATGGGTGCAAGAGCACCACCGCCGGCTGAGAGCGATCCACAAGGTTGTGGGGGAAAGCCTGGGACAAGTGGTACACCCTAACTTAAGACCAGTGCAGAGGGATGGGTGTGCCCTGGGTGATCGAGTAAAGGTCATAGCCAAACGGCCGTCTGGGAAGTTGCATGGGCAGTGGGAGGCGGTCCCATACACAGTGAATAGGAGGGTAGACCCTGCCATCCTGGTCTATGAGGTAGAGCCAATAGGGACTGGGAGGCCCTCACGAACCTTGCACAGTAACATGTTGAGGCGTTGTAATTTTGATGAGCCAGTGGGCTCGCAGGAGGTGCCTCCTCCTGCTCAGAGTACAGAGGAAATTCCCTTAGACGAGGAGGAATGGTGGGTTTTCCCTGCCCCAGTACCCACAGAGGCTCCAGCTGTGGCAAGTTTGCCACCCAGGGAAAGTGTTGAGCGGTCACCAGTTCCTCTCCCCTTATATGCGCCTGACGTCCCCAGTACTTCTGAGCCTATCACTCTACGAAGGTCAATGAGGCCCAATGCTAGTGTGCCCCCACAGCGTTATGCCCAGGATGAGTTTGTATGGGGAGAGTTGCCGAGGACTACAACCTCTAGTGGGGTTTATGTGGATTACATTAAAAGTTCTGGACTGACATTCTGCTGTTTGGCCACAAGATGCCGCTGTTTCTTAAACACAGGAAACAGACTGCAAATATTCGAATATTCAAAGGAGGTGGGTTTTTTGAGAACCTGCTAGAAAGGAGACAGCATCCATCTTATAAGCTGCTGAGACTGAGGAGCTGTGTGTGTGAGCAGAAAATCTGATGGATACAAGAGTGAGAAGACCCCTCAGTGACCACAACTGCAGATGATTGAAGCTGATCATTTTTGGTCAAGAGTAATAATCAGGCACGTGCTACCGTACTAGTTATGGGAGGGGGAATACTATAGAGCACGGTAAGATTGTAAACTGTTGTGTTGCACCGCAGGCTAGCCCGTACTAAGCACCCAAACAATTGTTCGTGTTTTCTTTAGGGTAATAATAGGTACGGCGAGGCAGTTTAATTTGTGCCCGCCAGTAGGTAAATTACCGCAAAATTTCCTCCGGCATCCATCAGAGGGCACCGTGCTGTGCAACACAGGGGTCTCAGCCTTTGGGCTGGGTGTATGTAAATTTATTTTATGTTCTCAGCATTTGTGGTTTCCTCGTTCGTTGTATCCTGGGGAGCCCACCCCAGTACACGGCTTACAATGCAATGTAAGCCTTACCGTACTATACATTCCAGACCTCTAAGGGTTACATAGCAACATAAATCAATATAATGCTATGTAACTCTGTTACTGCTGGGAGGTCAGAACAGGAGCTGCCGCATACTCATGCTGCAAGTAGGATGCATGGGACTCGCTTGTCTGAAAGGGGCCTTATGTACCTGTTATCCAAGCATGCTCAGGCATCACCTGCTGTATAAAGCTTGCAAAAAAAAAGTTAGAATAGTAAATAATTATTATTATCTTGGCTTCACTTACCATGATAATAGTCATTAGTATATGGTGCATTAACCAGTTCTTCCAAATGACCCGTGTTCTTTGCAGCATCCAGCAAAATTGGGATGGTGTCATTTCTTCGATTTCTTAAATTCCACATAGCCTTTAATAAACATGTCTTTCCAGTGTCAGGATCTGAATATTAACAAGAAATATGGAGTCTGTATCTGGTTTATGCTTGCACAGTACAAAAGTTCATTACGTATTTAGCCTATTATAATGTATACCCTTCTATGGATCTGTTCAACGAGGTCGCACGAAAAGTACCAAAAGAGGGGTTGTTCTGTCTTGTTTCAAAAACGTGTTTAAAAAATGTTGCTTTTGAAACAAGTTAATCGGTCAACTGATGAGGACAACACGGACCCCGCCGTGACATCTACTAGATTTACAATTCTGATACAGTCTTTGGGACCAATAATCCCTTTAGGGGTCCCTAACTGATATTTAAAATTCTTATCTTTATTTAATCCATTAAAGACATACAAACAATAAAGAAACCTATTTAAAATTGTCAGGGTCCAGTGAGGTAGTAATAGGCAGTTTGTGCTATTACTGGTTGCTCTTAATAGCCTTATGTTTGCTCATTTATGCCTATCGGGTGCATTGCTTGGGGCATATTACAGTCCGTCCTATTAAGGATCTATTGTATACTTCACTCTGTGGGGCAATTTTGGCCGGTCAGTATAATCAACTTTTATGTTTAGGTTGTTATGTGTCACTATAATTGCTGTATTGCTGTCCGTCTGCTTAAGAGTGCTATTAATTGTGGCACATTGCCCATGTGTTACAAATGTTTTGATTCGTCGGAGCACCTCCTGTATCTATCTCATATGGTCCCTGATTGAGGGTTCCATTTTTGGCAGCAGTAAACTGTCTACTCAAATTTCTATTGGATGCTCCACTGATCGGCACTTGACACAGTGGTGTGCTTAAAACTCCTATTGTTGGCTGCGATTCAGACCCTGGAAGGTACTGGGTATTGATTCGTATAGCACGGTCAATTTTCCCTCACTATATATCTGCTGTGACTGTCTATATCACTTTCAATGCTCCCTTTGCTGCTCACTAGCCCTGTCTAAAATGCACGCTACACTATTACACCCCTCCCGACAAGGTGTTACCCCACTTCCCCTGACGAAGCCACACATGTGGCGAAACATGTCGGGAGGGGTGTAATAGTGTAGCGTGCATTTTAGACAGAGCTAGTGAGCAGCAAAGGTAGTTAGCGGAATATGAGACTTTGTAAGAAAAAACAAAAAAAACTAAAAAAAAATCAATTTCCGCTAACTTGTGCCAAAAAAATCAAAATCTTCTATGAACTCGCCATGCCCCTCAAAAGTGATCTTTATAGCGCCGCAGCGATTTTACGGTGTTTTTGCAGTGATCAGAAAAAACTGTCACTGCGGTGGGGCGGACTGAACGCAAGTGTGCGCACAAGATCAGGCCTGATTGGGCGAACACTGCGTTTTTTGTAGAGCCTATAGAACATGTCCTATTCTTGTCCGCAATTGCGGACAAGAAAAGGCATTTTCTATATAGGAAAGCACATTGCCGGTGTCCGTGTTTTGCGGATCCACGGTGTCAGTGTTTTGCGAATCCGCGGATCCGTGGATCCGCAAAACACATACGGACACATACGGACGTCTGAATGGAGCCTTACAAGGGGGTGATCAATGACAGGGGGGTGATCAGGGGGTCTATATGGTGTGATCACCCCCCTGTCATTGATCACCCCCCTGTAAGGCTCCATTCAGACGTCCGTATGTGTTTTGCAGATCCGTGGATCCGCAAAACACATACGGACGTCTGAATGGAGCCTTACAGGGGGGTGATCAATGACAGGGGGGTGATCAGGGAGTCTATATGGGGTGATCACCCCCCTATCATTGATCACCCCCCTGTAAGGCTCCATTCAGACGTCCGTATGTGTTTTGCGGATCCGCAAAACACATACGGACGTCTGAATGGAGCCTTACAGGGAGGTGATCAATGACAGGGGGGTGATCAGGGAGTCTATATGGGGTGATCACCCCCCTGTCTTGATCACCCCCCTGTAAGGCTCCATTCCGTATGTGTTTTGCGGATCCGTGGATCGTAGATTGGATCCGCAAAACACATACGGACATCTGAATGGAACATTACAGGGGGGTGATCAATGACAGGGGGGTGATCAGGGAGTCTATATCGGGTGATCAGGGGTTAATAAGGGGTTAATGAGTTAACAGGGGGGGTGTAGTGTAGTGTGGTGATTGGTGCTATTTACAGAGCTGCCTGTGTCCTCTGGTGGTCGATCCAAGCAAAAGGGACCACCAGAGTACCAGGTAGCAGGTATATCAGACGCTGTTAACAAAACAGCGTCTGATATACCTTTCAGGGGTTACAAAAATGGCAGGCTGTAGATCCACTCGTTTACTTCCTGATCCTGTGAACACGCGCTCCTGTGTGCGCGCGTTCACAGGAAATCTCGCGTCTCGCGAGATGACGCGCCGATGCGTCAAGGAGGAACAAACCGACCGCCCACAGGACGCATCCCTGCGTTAGGCGGTCGGGAAGCGGTTAATAGGACGGACTGTAATATGCCCCAAGCAATGCACCCGATAGGCATAAATGAGCAAACATAAGGCTATTAAGAACAACCAGTAATAGCACAAACTGCCTATTACTACCTCACTGGACCCTGACAATTTTAAATAGGTTTCTTTATTGTTTGTATGTCTTTAATGGATTAAATAAAGATAAGAATTTTAAATATCAGTTAGGGACCCCTAAAGGGATTATTGGTCCCATAGACCGTATCAGAATTGTAAGAAATATCCCAAGGGTCTCTAAAAGGGACTTAGAATAAAAATCTACTCGATTTATATCAAGCTGGCAGCTCAAGGGGAGTGGGTTTTCTGCTGCAGATAAGGGGCGTATCTCTACCTATCACAGCTCAGGAGGCAGTTGAAGGATGAAACTGAGCATGTGCGGCCTTCTCTGTGACCGGGACAAAGAAATAAGAAGAAAACAAACAGCAGGTGGTGCTCTACAGATGCATTTTATTGAATAACTCAGTGGCGATGCTACATTAGATGCAATTACAAAAGTATTCAGATCCAGGTGCTGGTTTGAAAAATGTGGAATATTTTTCGTGGGACAACTCCTTTAATTTCAATCATACATCAAACTAACCCATTCAGGTATATACTGAAGACTTGCTAGTGGCATGTTCTTGTCCAGTTGTCCAAGCACATAAACTATATTATACAGTTGCAAGAAAAAGTATGTGGCTCTGAAGGTGCCCAGGGGCGGCGTTCAAGCGGCCGGTGCCCAGGCCCCTTGTCGCTATTCATATGAAACCCCTCCCCTTTCACCCCTCTGGCCCGCCCTAGGTTTTTCAGAAATCCAGCGCCGTTCACAAGATTCACCACGCCTGCGCACTTCATTCCGCATTACGGGCAGAGGCACAAGAGCAATTCATGCGCATGTGCCGGAATGGGGAATGAAGTGCGCAGGCGTGGCGAATCTTGTGAACAGCACTAGCGCTGGATTTCTGAAGAACCTAGGGCGGGCCAGAGGGGTGAAAGGGGAGGGGTTTCATATGAATAGCGACGAGGGGCCTGGGCACCGGCCGCTTGAACGCCACCCCTGGGCACCTTCAGACCTAATTTGCATATTGAATAAAAGTGTTTTTTGAAGAAAATAAGCGACGGACAGCTGAACAGTATGTAGCATTCTAATATGGGGACTATAATGCTGATAATGGTCAGTATAGGTGAAAGACTCCCTTTAAATGCTCCGATGCTAACATCAGGGGGGCTGCCTGGGTGAAATTATGGGTATGTCCGGGTTCAGCTCTGAACCCGGACAACCTCTTTAATCATGAACTTAAATTGCTGGCTATACTATAAATGGAGAGTATCCTAGTGTTAAATGTGCAAAAAGATATTCAGCAAAATCAGCTGTTGGCCTATCATAACTGCTTATCATTATAAGATAGACTGGGTGAGATTTATTAAACCTGGTGTAAAGGAAAACTGGTTTGGTTGCCCATAGCAACCAATCAGATTCCAGATTTCATTTTTCAGAGATCCCTTGGAAAATGAATGGTGGAATCTGATTGGTTGCTATGGGAAACTAAGCCAGTTTTCCCTTTACACCTGTTTTAATAACTCTCCCTCATTGTATTTCTGAAGGTTAGCTACGGGTTTGTCTGATGTTTCAATTATCTACCTTTTGGTAAAATAACTTAAAGGCAACATGTAATTGAGCGAAATATTTTGTGTCTTTTAATCTGTCAGATTTCTTATAACGCTTCTGCGTAGATTTCTGACGGCGCTGTTGTCTGAGAGATGTGCTGCTCACAAACAATCATTTCATATTATCGCAAGGAAAATGCGATCAGTGTCTGCTCATTTGTCAGCTGACTTCCAGGCCTTCTACCACAGACTGTGATGCCTACGAACATTTGTTCCGCCAATAGTCAGCCCATGTAAAAGGCCCTTAGCAAAAACGAATTTCCAGTGAAAACACAGAGGGGGAGATTTATTAAAACTGGTGTAACTGTAAATGAGAACTCGATTAGTTGCCCATAGCAACCAATCAGATTCCACCATTCATTTTTCAGAGCTCCCTTGGAAAATGAAAGCTGGAATCTGATTGGTTGCTATGGGCAACCAGACCAGTTTTTCTTTACACCAGTTTAGATAAATCTCCCGCAGAGTGCGTGTTACAAGTCATGTAATGCGTTTTATTGAGCGCTTGTGTCTGTGTTTTGGAATGATTTTACTGGTGGCTATAAACTCCACTGATTTCTGCTGACCTTGTATATTATAAGAAAAGTCCAGGTACAGCCCAGGACCTTCCTCCTCTTTTACAGAACATTCCCGGCAGGCTTGGCGTGGAGGCATGAACAGGGGCGGACAGGAAACGTAAAGTGGCCCTGGAAAAAATACTAAAAGTGACCACGTTTTGTAGTCGGGTCCAAATCGATGGAAGGCAGGGCCAACAATACCATCTTGTGGCACATTATACCACCCCAACAGAGCCAAATACCACTGTCCATCACAAAATACTGCGACCAGCAGCACAAAATACATCCCCAAAAACTTCCACTGGCCGACTGTGAGGAGGGCTCAGGAGGCCCCCTAGGCATCGGCCCACCGGGAAATTTCTGTGTAAGGTCTATGGCCAATCTGCCCCTGGGCATGAACATTACAGCGTACTGTGGCCTGTGCGTTCCCCTCTGTCTCTCTGTACATACTGTCGATTTCTCACTGTACCCAAAACGTATACCGTATGTCAATGTAAGAAGAATCCAAAGATTATGCAACTATGTAGACTTGTAGGTTAAAAAAAAAAAAGGACTGGGACACCATGGCTGCTGCTCTGGAACATCTAATGAATATGACATATGGCTGTATCTTTAAGAGAAGATGATACATTCCCTAAGGGTCCATTCACACGTCCGTAAGTGTTTGGCGGACCGCACATCACAGACACTATAATAGAAAATGCCTTTTCTGGTCCGCAATTGCGGACAAGAATAGGACATGTTCTATTTTTTTCAGGAAATAAATTGCGGCTCCCGAAAAAACGGATCCCGAAAAAAAATGATGCGGATCCAGGAAATGTGGATTTGCATCCGTTTCAACCCCATTGAAAGTGAATAGGTCCGCAAATTGCGGAACGAATGCGGACCCAAATTACGGACGTGTGAATGGACCCTAAGTTTTATTATCCTGTCAGTCTCAAGTTGCCCATACACATTATACTTTTGTCGGCCAAACCCACTGAGAATGGCGGCCTCAGCGGACACTCTAATGTGCATGGGAAGCTCCCGACTCTCCACCGACAGATGATGATGTCAGGGGAGACAAAGATCGGGCAAAATATTTATTTTCACCCAATCCTTTTGTTCTCCGGGGAGATAAGCCACCCCCACAACAGTCTAGGTGCAGCTTTCTCCACTGACCCTAAGGCCTCATGCACACGACCGTAGTTCTGGTCCGCATCCGAGCCGCAGTTTTTGTGGCTCGGGTGCGGACCCATTCACTTAAATGGGGCCGCAAAAGATGTGGACAGCACTCCGTGTGCTGTCCGCATCCGTTGCTCCGTTCCGTGGCCCCGCAAAAAAATATAACATGTCCTATTCTTGTCCGTTTTGCGGACAAGAATAGGCATTCCGTTTTTTGCGGATCCGCGGTCGTGTGCATGAGGCTTTAAGCAGAGACAAACATGTATGTGTATGGGGAAGCCGGGAAGGAGACAGGAAGAGATAGCTGACGGCAGATCGTTCAGCCGACAACTATTGAATGTTTATGGCTAGCTTTAGGCATTCACTACATCTGCAGACTGTTGCTTTTTCTTCTCTGATGGCTCGATCTCTAGTTCCCTGATAGCTCCACACTAATTTAAAGGGGTTTTCTGAGATTTTTATACTGATCGGTGGGGATCACCTGGGACCCCTGCCAATCAGCTGTTTGAGAAGGCAGCGGCGCTCACAGTAGCGCCGCTGCCTTCTCTCAATTTTTCCTAGGCCAAGTGACGACACGTTCATGTAAATGGAGCTGAGCGCGATACCAAGCACAGCGCAGTGAGAAGGCAGCAGTGCTCACAGAAGCGTCGGTGCCTTCTCAAAACAGCTGATCAGTGGGGGTCTCAGGTGTCGGCCCCCACCGATCAGATACTGATAACATATCCAGAGGATAGGTGTCCATGACCTTTATGTATATATTAAAGGGGTTGTCCCACAAAAAGTATTCTACAGTTTTCAAACCAGTACCTGGATCTGAATAATTTTGTAATAGCATGTAATTAAAAAATTTGTATAGACACTGAGTTATTTAATAAAATGTATCCGTATATCGCCACTTGCGCTTTATTTATTTTTTATTTCTTTGTCCTGCTCACTGAGATGGCCGCACATGCTCAGTTTCATCCTTCAGCCGACTCCTGGACATGCCCTGAGCTGCAGCAGAATAGACTCTCCTCTTGAGCAGAGCAATTAATGAGGAGATCTCTGGATCCTTGTGAGGTACAGGGCTGGTTCTAGCTTTGTTAGAAAAAGATTGCCATGTACTATGTGATGTCTGATTTTCATTTTTTACATTAGTTATGGGATAACTCCTTTAACCACCTCCGGGACAGGCATCTCACAGGACAGGCACACAGGGCTATTAGGGCCCTTTTACTCACAGCTGCTGCAAACCTCTCCTTTCACCTGGGATAAAGTGCATAACGTACTTCGCCACATCTTTGGGCGATTTGCGCTTTGCACATTGTCCCATGGGGAAGGAGAGGTTTGTTCTATAAAGGTAAAAAAAACGAAACAAAAAAAAAATTACCGGTAAGTAAAAAAGTTAAAAAAGTTAAAAAAAGTTAATATGTTCTGTTCTGAAGTTAATAAATTTATTGCGTTGCGGCCTGGTTTTTTCTTTTTTGTTTTGTTTTTTTTACCTTCCAGGTGGACCAACCGATTGACCAGCTGCAGCACTGATGTGCATTCTGACAGAAGCATTGCGCTGCTGTCAGATTACACGCAAGTCAGTGTATGCGGCGCTGCAAGACGAGATTTCTCCTCTGCAGTAAAAGATACGTTTGCCGAGGCATATGAGCTGAGGAGGTGGCGGTGTTCATATACTTTGGCAAACACTTTGTATATATATAAAAAAAAAAATCCTGGCAATGATTTATTCATCCACATCGATTGATGTGAATGGAGAAATCGGGTTTGCCAGGGCATACGAGCTAAGTGGGTATGGATGTTGGGCGGAGCTCCTATGTCCTGGCAGACGCCTTTCCCCTCCTTTTTCTTTTTTTGGCAGAGATTTTTTCATCCACATTGATCGATGCGAATGAAAAAATCTGTGCCGTTCATTTTTTTCTTTCAGCCCAGAGGCTCAAAGGAAAAAAAAAATCTCATTACCCGTATGCTCAATATAAGGAGAATAGCAGAAACTCCTAATGCTGGGCATACATGTAATGATTGCGGAGACCCTCAAATGCCAGGGCAGTACAAACACCCCACAAATGACCCCAATTTGGAAAGAAGACACGCCAAGGTATTTGCTGAGGGGCTTATAGAGTCCATGAAAGATTGAAATTTTTGTCCCAAGTTAGCGGAAAGGGAGACTTTGTGAGAAAAAAAAAAAAAAGCAATTTCCGCTAACTTGTGCCAAATTTTTTTTTTTCTATGAACTCGCCATGCCCCTCATTGAATACCTTGGGGTGTCTTCTTTCCAAAATGGGGTCACTTGTGGGGTATTTATACTGCCCTGGCATTTTAGGGGCCCCAAAGCGTGAGAAGAAGTCTGGTATCCAAATGTCTAAAAATGCCCTCCTAAAAGGAATTTGGGCCCCTTTGCCCACCTAGGCTGCAAAAAAGTGTCACACATGTGGTATCTCCGTATTCAGGAGAAGTTGGGGAATGTGTTTTGGGGTGTCATTTTACATATACCCATGCTGGGCGAGATAAATATCTTGGTCAAATGCCAACTTTGTATAAAAAAATGGGAAAAGTTGTCTTTTGCCAAGATATTTCTCTCACCCAGCATGGGTATATGTAAAATGACACCCCAAAACACATTCCCCAACTTTTCCTGAATACGGAGATACCAGATGTGTGACACTTTTTTGCAGCCTAGGTGGGCAAAGGGGCCCACATTCCAAAGAGCACCTTTCGGATTTCACAGGTCATTTACCTACTTACCACACATTTGGGCCCCTAGAATGCCAGGGCAGTATAACTACCCCACAAGTGACCCCATTTTGGAAAGAAGACACCCCAAGGTATTCCATGAGGGGCATGGCGAGTTCCTAGAATTTTTTATTTTTTGTCACAAGTTAGTGGAAAATGATGATTTTTTTTTTTTGATTTTTTTCTTACAAAGTCTCATATTCCACTAACTTGTGACAAAAAATAAAAACTTCCATGAACTCACTATGCCCATCAGCGAATACCTTGGGGTGTCTTCTTTCCAAAATGGGGTCACTTGTGGGGTAGTTATACTGCCCTGGCATTCTAGGGGCCCAAATGTGTGGTAAGGAGTTTGAAATCAAATTCTGTAAAAATATACCAGTGAAATCCGAAAGGTGCTCTTTGGAATATGGGCCCCTTTGCCCACCTAGGCTGCAAAAAAGTGTCACACATCTGGTATCTCCATATTCAGAAGAAGTTGGGGAATGTGTTTTGGGGTGTCTTTTTACATATACCCATGCTGGGTGAGATAAATATCTTGGCCAAATGCCAACTTTGTATAAAAAAATGGGAAAAGTTGTCTTTTGCCAAGATATTTCTCTCACCCAGCATGGGTATATGTAAAATGACACCCCAAAACACATTCCCCAACTTCTTCTGAATACGGAGATACCAGATGTGTGACACTTTATTGCAGCCTAGGTGGGCAAAGGGGCCCATATTCCAAAGAGCACCTTTCGGATTTCACTGGTTATTTTTTACAGAATTTGATTTCAAACTCCTTACCACACATTTGGGCCCCTAGAATGCCAGGGCAGTATAACTACCCCACAAGTGACCCCATTTTGGAAAGAAGACACCCCAAGGTATTCGCTGATGGGCATAGTGAGTTCATGGAAGTTTTTATTTTTTGTCACAAGTTAGTGGAATATGAGACTTTGTAAGAAAAAAATAAAAATAAAAAATCATCATTTTCCGCTAACTTGTGACAAAAAATAAAAAGTTCTATGAACTCACTATGCCCATCAGCGAATACCTTAGGGTGTGTACTTTCCGAAATGGGGTCATTTGTGGGGTGTTTGTACTGTCTGGCCATTGTAGAACCTCAGGAAACATGACAGGTGCTCAGAAAGTCAGAGCTGCTTCAAAAAGCGGAAATTCACATTTTTGTACCATAGTTTGTAAACGCTATAACTTTTACCCAAACCATTTTTTTTTTACCCAAACATTTTTTTTTTATCAAAGACATGTAAAACAATAAATTTAGAGCAAAATTTATATATGGATCTCGTTTTTTTTGCAAAATTTTACAACTGAAAGTGAAAAATGTCATTTTTTTGCAAAAAAATCGTTAAATATCGATTAATAACAAAAAAAGTAAAAATGTCAGCAGCAATGAAATACCACCAAATGAAAGCTCTATTAGTGAGAAGAAAAGGAGGTAAAATTCATTTGGGTGGTAAGTTGCATGACCGAGCAATAAACGGTGAAAGTAGTGTAGGTCAGAAGTGTAAAAAGTGGCCTGGTCTTTCAGGGTGTTTAAGCACTGGGGGCTGAGGTGGTTAATAACAGTTGTTGCCTCCTTAAAACCATCCAGCAGCTTCTTCCTGTCTGTTAGTTAGCATGTCAGAGTTCATGAATTTTATAGCTCACAATTACTGGTGCTATGGTGGAAAGACCTATGATCAGCTATTGGGGACCAAGTTCTACGCTATTCTTAATCAGTGGCCCTCTTCAGTCTACGCCAGCTAATTCTGGGGTTTCCTGATTTCAGGACCATATCCATTGACTCAAAGTTTATACGGGATATTCATTTTTAGTATCCAGATGCATGATGCAACCACCATTATCTGCTTGTAATCCTTAGTTGAGGACGTCTAGAGCAGTGTGATCATCTGCAAAGTACAAAGAGCATCAGCTGATGCATCCTCATGTGGCTGGGCTTCAGCTCAAAGTGCCTTTTCAGGAAGCATAGTGATATAAAGCGGATCAAAGCCCTTAAATAATCTTTTAAGTGTTAGAAATCAATCAGAAGTGAAAACTGAATTACCTAATCAACTAAGCAATTTAAATCACAGCACTAATTTTAACTGAAAGCCCCACACTGTCTCACTTAACTGTCAAAATGCTACAATAAGCAAAACTTATCTAATTATGGACTCTGAAAAAGTTTATTTTGCTTGTCTGTTTTATTCCCATAACAAATGGAAAGTTTTTTTTACCTGCTTTGAAAAAGCAAGGAATTTGGGGTAATTTCTTATAATAATATAATATAATTTACTGTGACCCAGGAAGAGTATAAGGTAAGCAAAGGAAGTTTTCACATAGATTGATTTTATTGGTGTATAAACTTTAATGGGAAACTCAGAAATTCCCATTTGAGGAGTCCCAGTTTCTCATTTTTAAAAGAGTTCCCTTGGTGTACTGAAGCCCTCATTTAACTAAGGCCTCATGCACACGACCGTATGGCTTTTTCAGTGTTTTGCGGTCCATTTTTCACGGATCAGTTATTCCGTTTTTTGTTTCCGTTGTGTTTCCATTTCTGTTCCGTTTTTCCGTATGGCATATATTATAGTATACAGTAATTACATAGAAAAAATTGGAAATACGGAAACGGAATGCATACGGAGTACATTCCCTTTTTTTTGCGGAACCATTTAAATAAATGGTTCCGTATACGGACCATATACAGAACGCAAAAAACGGCCCGTAAACGGGGAAAAAAAACGGTCGTGTGAGAGAGGCCTAAAGATGATTTATTTTACTTTTTTGGGGAACAGTGCAACTGATTTTCACAAATCAGGTATCATTTTGATCAGAAGGACCAACTCTACCATGCAGTATATTTGGTTTAAGACGGTTAATCCTGCTGACTTTTCCTATTTAGCCTCTTCCCAACATTCACTGTACATGTACGGCAGATGTTGAGTCTTTAAGGATGGTGCCTGCTCAGCAGCTGAGCTGCCTCCATAGCCACTGGATGTCTGCTGTTTTACTGTAAACCCCTGCTGTAACCCCTCAGATGCTGTGGTCATTTGCGATCACATCATCTGAGAAGTACGAATTTGCGGGGGCTGTTCAGTTGCTATGACAGTCTTGTGGCGGGGCTTGATAGAAACACAATGGGGTAATTTATCAAACTGGTGTAAAGTAGAAATGGCTTAATTGCCCATAGGAACCAATCAGATTCCACCTTTCATTTTTCACAGCTCCTTTAGAAAATGAAAGGTGGAATCTGATTGGTTGCTGTGAGCAACTAAGGCAATTCTACACTGCTCAAAAAAATAAAGGGAACACAAAAATAACACATCCTAGATCTGAGTTAATTAAATATTCTTTTGAAATACTTTGTTCTTTACATAGTTGAATGTGCTGACAACAAAATCACACAAAAATTAAAAAATGGAAATCAAATTTTTCAACCCATGGAGGTCTGGATTTGGAGTCACACTCAAAATTAAAGTGGAAAAACACACTACAGGCTGATCCAACTTTGATGTAATGTCCTTAAAACAAGTCAAAATGAGGCTCAGTGGTGTGTGCGGCCTCCACGTGCCTGTATGACCTCCCTACAACGCCTGTGCATGCTCCTGATGAGGTGGCAGACGGTCTCCTGAGGGATCTCCTCCCAGACCTGGACTAAAGCATCTGCCAACTCCTGGACAGTCTGTGGTGCAACGTGACGTTGGTGGATAGAGCGAGACATGATGTCCCAGATGTGCTCAATTGGATTCAGGTCTGGGGAACGGGCGGACCAGTCCATAGCATCAATGTCTTCGTCTTGCAGGAACTGCTGACACACTCCAGCCACATGAGGTCTAGCATTGTCTTGCATTAGGAGGAACCCAGGGCCAACCGCACCAGCATATGGTCTCACAAGGGGTCTGAGGATCTCATCTCGGTACCTAATGGCAGTCAGGCTACCTCTGGCGAGCACATGGAGGGCTGTGCGGCCCTCTAAAGAAATGCCACCCCACACCATTACTGACCCAATGCCAAACCGGTCATGCTGGAGGATGTTGCAGGCAGCAGAACGTTCTCCACGGCGTCTCCAGACTCTGTCACGTCTGTCACATGTGCTCAGTGTGAACCTGCTTTCATCTGTGAAGAGCACAGGGCGCCAGTGGCGAATTTGCCAATCTTGGTGTTCTCTGGCAAATGCGAAACATCCTGCACGGTGTTGGGCTGTAAGCACAACCCCCACCTGTGGACGTCGGGACCTCATATCATCCTCATGGAGTCTGTTTCTGACCGTTTGAGCAGACACATGCACATTTGTGGCCTGCTGGAGGTCATTTTGCAGGGCTCTGGCAGTGCTCCTCCTGTTCCTCCTTGCACAAAGGCAGAGGTAGCGGTCCTGCTGCTGGGTTGTTGCCCTCCTACGGCCTCCTCCATGTCTCCTGATGTACTGGCCTGTCTCCTGGTAGCGCCTCCATGCTCTGGACACTACGCTGACAGACACAGCAAACCTTCTTGCCACAGCTCGCATTGATGTGCCATCCTGGATAAGCTGCACTACCTGAGCCACTTGTGTGGGTTGTAGACTCCGTCTCATGCTACCACTAGAGTGAAAGCACCGCCAGCATTTAAAAGTGACCAAAACATCAGCCAGGAAGCATAGGAACTGAGAAGTGGTCTGTGGTTACCACCTGCAGAACCACTCCTTTATTGGGGGTGTCTTGCTAATTGCCTATAATTTCCACCTGTTGTCTATCCCATTAACACAACAGCATGTGAAATTGATTGTCACTCAGTGTTGCTTCCTAAGTGGACAGTTTGATTTCACAGAAGTGTGATTGACTTGGAGTTACATTGTGTTGTTTAAGTGTTCCCTTTATTTTTTTGAGCAGTGTACTTTACATTAGTTTGATAAATTTCCCCCAATGAGTCTCCTATAGACTGCAGTGGTAAATCATCTCAGTCTATGGTAGAAATGATCAGATGATTTCACGTTATAGCCCCTTAGGGGGACTATAAATAAATGTAAAAAAGTTTTAAAGAGTTTTTAAAATACAAAATAAAACAAAAACACTTAAAAACTCAAATTGCTCCATTTTACAAATAAAAATAAGCAATAAAAAAATAAAGATCATTAGTATCAGCATGTCTGAAAATGCTTGAACTTTTAAAATATAAAAGTATTTTTCCAGTACAGATCACCCAGCAAAAAAAAATGGGCCTTTACACCGCACTGTAAATGTAAAAAATTCATGGAGGTCAGAATATGGCGATGCAAAGAAATCAAATATTTATTTCAAACTTTTGAAAACAGATAAACTATAAAAAATATGGTATTGCTGTAATTGTACTGTCCAACAAAATTAAGGTAAAAGGTCAGTTTTACAAAAACTCACTGAAAAAAGTGGCCTAAACGAGTGAAAATGCTCCAAACCCAGACACTGTGGCGTGTCTATAACCGGGGGAGCAATTCCTCCGCATGCGGTCCACAGACAACGGCAATCCCCAGCAAAAAATGCGTACAATGGAGGATGCCGGTCCGGACCGCATGCACCACAAGAACATCTTACACAAAATGATACATTGTGCAGATGAAAAAATATACATACACAATTCACTGAAAAAAATGCACCAAAATGATACGCAACTGACAATACTAGCTAATCCCTCCGATGTTAAAAGCTGAGAACTTTGCCAATATCTTCCAGTCAGGAACATATCGGAGCCCCTCATGCACCACGTCACGGTGTCTCAGCGCGGATGGGGTCCTACCACTAAACTGCCCGTGGTGTGTGAACAGGGTCTAAACAGTGCTGGGGATTGCCATTGTCTGCAGACCGCATGCGGAGGAATTGCTCCCCCGGGTATAGACACGCCACAGTGTCTGATTTTGGAGCATTTTCACCCGTTTAGGCCACTTTTTTCAGTGAGTTTTTGTCCTTATGTGTATGGAATGTGCCACTTTATATTGTTGGTAACGTTCTTTTGCACCTGGTAGCTTCTGTGTCACATGGTCTGTTGTGGGTGCGGCTCACAGCTTTATTTTACCTCACAATGCATTTCTGATACCACTATGGAGGCATGTGAGAGCCTGGCTGTGAGTTAATTGCACCGTTCAGACCCTGTTCCACACCACGGGCAGTTTAGTGGTAGGACCCCATCCGTGCTGAGACACCGTGACATGGTGCATGAGGGGCTCCGATATGTTCCTGACTGGAAGATATTGGCAAAGTTCTCAGATTTTAACATTGGCCTGAGGGATTAGCTAGTATTGTCAGTTGCGTCTCATTTTGGTGCATTTTTTTCAGTGAATTGTAAAAGGTCAGTTTTACTGCATAGGGAACACTATAAAAACAAAACCATTAAAACAATGGCGGTATTTTTTTACAATTCCAACCCATTTATTTCCAGCATCCCTCTACACATTAAATTGTGCCACTGGAACAACTTGCCCCACAAAAAAAAGCACTGTTGCGGATATATGAATGGAAAAATAAAAAAGTTATGGCCCCTAGAAGAGCAGGAGAAAAGAAATGGGGAAAAAAACAATGGAAAACGGCTTTGTCAGGAAGGGGTTAATGTGGCCTGTTTTTTTTTATTGAACTTTAGCTATTAAGGACTGCACAAAGGTATTTTGTACGTAAAATCCAAACAGTAATTTGATGAGGAAGCAACAACAAACATGTCTATAAAGTTCTAGACATTAACTACAAAGAGCTCTGATAGCACGTAGGCTGAACATTGCATCACTCTGCCCTACTTTACACAAATCAGAAGGACGTTTCATAACTCCTAACATTGTCCTCCCTTACCTGTAAATTCAGCATTCGTTAGTTTCTTCATGGTTTTCTGCAGATAGCTTTTTAGTCCAGCTAGGTCTTCAGTATCTTCATTTGTCACCGCAGCAAAGATCCTGTCTCTTGTGTAGACATCTTTAGGATCAATGTCGGGGGCTCTGTTAATATGAAAGTATTATTTATATAAAGACTGGGTCAACACAGAGGCTTACAGGCTATGTACACCTTTAGGGGCAATTTTTTATTATTGCATTATATTCATTATGAGGTAAAAATCATTTTTTCAATTGGTCTTTATTAAAAATATGGAGACCTTTTTTCTGTACAGAGCAGAGATGCTCTAATAGAGGGATCTAAATTTTCTCTCTCTTCCTTCAGTTGGGCAGCTGCTTTCTGACCTTATAAAAACTTATTATAGTTCTTATTATAGTTCTTATCTTACTGATAACAATGTGGCTTAAATAACTGTTTAAGACCTTTTAGTAAATTACAGATAAGGTTTATTGGATGACTGGCACAAAGTGAAAGTAGAATGCACACAGCTAGAAAAACATTTAAGGGTACTTTCACACTTGCGGCAGAGGATTCCGGCAGGCAGTTCCGATCTGGCAATCCTGACGCAAACGGGTGGCATTTGTCAGACGGATCCGTATGCGGATCCGTCTGACAAATGCATTGAAATACCGGATCGGTCACCTCCTAAAGCGTCCTTAATCTTCGCCCTAACTCCTCACCATATGAGCGGACCTGGATGGTAGGACGGCTCATACCTAGGAAACCTAGGACCCTGAGTCGCCCTGATAATCCCTCACATAGGAGCAGGGGAGAGACGACCTGCTCTTCCAAGACACGGACGAATAGGAGTCTCAACCGGCCTAGTAGCAGAGAAAAGCCAAGTGGAACGTGAGGTAAGTATCCAGTGGCGGGAAAAACCACTGAACCAAGAAACCCAGAATGCAAGGTAACTTACCTCCACACCTGCGTTAAAATTTTCCGTCAGGCTGTTCCAACAGAGGAACCACCTGCAGGACTTTACCATATCCAGCCTAGCCAGATACTGCAGTGCACCGGCAGACCTCACTGACTATAATGGTATCCGTCAGGGATATGGCCAATTTCAGCCATGAGCGCCGGGTTTCAGATGGGCAAAAATCTGTGTGTGCGCCCCATTGGATCCCATTATAGTCAATGGGGTCTGGCGGTGCACGGCTTTATTGACTAGGCCGGATATGGTGAACTCCGGCAGGCTGTTCCTCTGCTGGAACAACCTGCTGGATAGCGTTACTGCTGGTGGGGAACTAGTTTTATGTATTTCCATATTGACTGACTATAAATATACTCTGTAGTCTAATCCTGCAGTCATATACCTTCTATCTGCCCCCTACTTATTGCTAAACATGGACAATTTATTGGAAATGTGTTCCTGGGCAACAACCAAAGATGGTCCCCTCTGTACAATATCCAGGTAACTACAACAACATTCCCCACAAGTACTGCCTGTTAATGCAGAGACCAAATACTACCGGCATACAATGAATACACTATAATAGCAAAGGGTTAATAGTAAAGTCACTGGTGGTCCAATCCTAAGGTGTCTCCTAGGAAAAGAGGGCTCTGTGTAATCACCCAGCAGAGCCGTAACTACCATAGTGACAGACCATGCGACTGTTATGGGGCCCAGGGCAAGAGGGGGCCCAGTCTTAGTTCAGATTATCTCCTCTTCTGCTGGAGGTGAAAACTTTGTCAGGACTCTACCCTTTAAAGCAGGCATGCTCAACCTGTGGCCCTCCAGCTGTTGCAAAACTACAACTCCCAGCATGCTCGAACAGCCTACAGCTATCAGCCTACAGCAGGGCATTGTGGGATTTGTAGTTTTACAACAGCTGGAGGGCGGCAGGTTGAGCATGCATGCTCTAAAGGAACAACTTTTAGGCAGTGGAAAAATGGCCCAAGGGTCTTTAAAAAGGGTTTAGGCAGAAACCCTTCTGTCCTGTGTGGGGGGCCTGGTTTGATCCTTGCTATGGGGTCCTTACTCCTTTATGGACGTTGCTGTCACCCAGTTTGCCACCTCATAAAACCTGCATTGCTAAGAAATGTAGGTTATGAATGTAGTCTGACACCAGGCCAAATGTGAGACAGTTCAGGATTTGTTTCTAATCTATTACCATGAAGACATGTGAAGTGGTGTGAAGAAATAAAAAAGTAAAATAAAGTAAAATATGATATATTTAATTCAACCTCACATAAAAAAAAACCTCAGCTATATGCAGCGTCCCACATATGTGTGTAAAAGGGACACTTTAAACATCTGCCTATTTTGTTAATGTATTTGCAATGCATGGTATTTCCTATTTATCAGGCTGGCATTGTGATTACACCTATTCACCCCTAGGTGGTGCTGTCATTACTTAGACAGAACAGCAAGGAAGTAGTTAGTCAGAATGTGAGAGTCAGAGAGAGAAGAAGGAAGTTAATGGAGGAGAGAAACAGGCTTTATCCACAATGTAGCTGCAATTTCTTTCCTCCGGGACCTGATCAATCCTGGAGAGGACAAACTAAGAGTAGTTACAGCAGCTTAGCACTGGACAGTAAGTCTACGTCAAAATAGAAAGCAAGCCTAGTGAAGGTTAGAGCTGCGTCTGGCATATGGACTTCACAAGCACAAGTGACCAAGAGTAACTTTCCAAGTTCCTGGACATGACTGGATGATTAAAGGCCCTAATTATCCTATTTCACTAGAAGCCTTCCGGGATATAGTGAACCTGAATACTTCAGGAGAGCATCCTGCAAATAATGTCGCAGAGAGTTTGCCTGCCACAAGGGAGAAACGCCCTTATTGGATAGCTCAAGTTAAGTAAAAAACTGTATATTTAGTACCTGAGTGCTATAGAAAGTGGACTTAAAGTAAATCTAATTATTCTTCGCCTGTAAAGCTAAAGTACTAGAGAACTCCCTAACTGACAATTGACTAAACCTGATAAGAGGAATACTACCGAACCTATTTCTGAGTCATCTCTCATGCCTTGCAAATGAACTGTATCTGTACTGACTACCTGAAGACAATTGATTTAGTAAACGTTCAACTGTTTATTACAACTGACTCCTCATCCTTACTACTACTCTCAACATTTTCACGAACACAGGGGCCAAGCCGCAAAAGCAACTTACACCCATTACCATCAAGGGCACCTCAACTTCCACCTGGCTGGTGTTCCCTGCAATAGAGAGTGCCCCAGAGCATTTAGTGCTGTCTTCCCCTTCACTGCACACCGGCCCAGGGAGGCTCTGCTAACTGTGAGTACAAACAACTACTACCCCCATTCGGCACACCACCGTCACACTCACTATCCCCTGTGGCCTGGTCGCCGCATATATGATGACAGAGTGTCCCTTTAGTGCAGGGGTTCACAACCTTTTCTGGTTGGGGGCCACATTGTCAGACTGAAGGAATCGCAAGGGCTGAAAATAAAAGTTGAAGGGGTATTATCAACTGAAATACTGTATTTATGGTGTATTGGACATACAGTATATGCAACAGGCGCCTCCCCCCAGGGCCCTCTCTATAACGCGTCCCAAGTGTAGGAATGCCGAGTGGTATAGTGCAGCCTAAAATGTCTCTTATTGTGTCACGGTGCTCCTACCTGGATACTGCTGGACCCCAGGCTTTGGCTACGAAGCAAAAAATAGGGGGAATAATGGAGGGATAAAAGAATAACTTGAGTCCAGACCTTAAGATGAAGTTTAATGGCAGCTTTACTTTGAATAAACGTTCTCCAAAACAGTTTATAGGCTTTGTCTTGGTTCCAGCAGGCTTTAGCATTAAACTGGCAGGCAAACTTAACTCTGCTATATCTTTCTCTCAGTCTGCTGTACTGACAGGCTGGCTGGATGACTCAACTTCTTCTTGATGCTGCACTTCACTCTGTAGTCTGATTTATCTTCAGCCGAGGAACTAATCTCCTGGCTCTTGAGGCTTTAGGCTTTTGCCTCCATGACCAGCAGAGCTTAGGGTATTCTGGCTGGCGTGGGCACTTCCAGCAGAGACGTGCCCCTGCACACCCTTGCCCTTGCAGGGGGTAAACCACACTGACTCTAACTGATCCCCACTCTTCCTGAAGGAAGAAGAACAAGCCCACTTCTCTCCAAAGGGGGGTTAGAATGGAATGGCAAGTTCCATTCTCTCTAAGATAGCTCTGCTGTGTTTGCTGCACCTGATGGTGACCCAGGTACATTATATGAACATAACTGTTGCAAACAGATTAAGAATGCACAGTGTAGCCCATTAGAGATAGTAGCAGGGTGCAGGATTGGTAACACCACTCTTACTATAAATGTCTGGTTAAACCTCCAGGACTCCTATCTAATGGGAGAATACATGAAAAATACACGTGAGCAGCCACAAGACATAGACATACACGTCTGTTACCAGATGCCTGCTTCAATGAAAACTATTAGCAAAGTTGCTTCATTTTCCTTTTAGATACAAAAAGCACAAAACTAAAAATAGTTGGAAAGATCTCTTTGACGTAAAATGTAAGTAAACTTAGAGACATTGGGGGAGATTTATCAAACTGGCTTAGTTGCCCATAGCAACCAATCAGATTCCACCTTTCTTTTTTCACAGGTCCTTTGGAAAATTAAATGTGCAATCTGATTGGTTGCTATGGGCAATTAAGCCAGGTCTACTTTACACCATTTTGATAAATCTCCCCCATTGCATTTTCTTTAAACCTTAAAAAAAAAGTAATGTCTAAATAAATGATGTGGGCCTCCTAATTCTTCATCAGAAAATAAAGGAAGAATTTTCAAATGTTCTGCACAGAACAAATCGTGTTTTGCAGCAAACTGTATTTATGACTCATCGTAACATTTGTAATGGCAACACGAAATCTACCTTACGAATAAATCTTTAAAAGCATGTGTTATCTACTGCACAATCTGTAATACATATCATAAACAGCTCTAAAAAGTAATAACCGGAGCACATCGACTGAAGCTCTGGTATCTACTGATGTAGGCTTCTTTTCCTCTTAATCCCTCTACCATTCTTTCCTGCTTTTCTGTCGGTCACTAGTCAGACCTTTAGGTGGCAAATTCAGCCACATATTGGTTGTTGGTTCTCTTGGTGGGCATTTTAGAGGCTACTTACACAGGCCGAGGATTGGACCAATTATCAAGAACTAACATTCATATGAAAGCTCATTCCCAATAATTGCCCACGTTTAAGGGCCAGCAAGTGCTCGGATTGTTGGTCCTTGACATCTCCCCATGTAAGCAGGGATATGGTGCCATAAACAGTTAAACTAGCAGGTCGCGACGGGGACGAGCCTCACTAGCATCGCGGTAGACGCTAGAGAGGCTCGTTGTCACGGCTGTATGTGAGCAACAAGAGTATACACCGTAAAAAGAGCTACTGACCGGACCCAAACTAGGGAGGATAAAGGGTGACCCCTGTCAGACCCTCAAAGCTCTCCCTATGCTGCTAAAGCACATGCCCGGATCCAAATGGCGGAACGAGGCATGCCCGCGTACCTAAGACTGATGACCACTGTAACCCCTACAATAGTGGAAGGGGCACGACCACCGGTGCCCTGCTCAGTATATGGAGGGAACCGTGGCCACCTCAGATCCAGTCAGAAAATAACCAGGTACACAACAATGTCTGCACACTTAGCTGAAGGAGCTGCAGCCGCAGAGAAGACGGATCCAAGGACAGCTGGCAATATCCGGAGTGCTTGCTGCAGCAGAACACAGGTCCAGTGAACTGATAGCTACAAGTGAAGATACTCAAGCAAGAGCTACAACTGAAATGAGAAATATAATCCACGCCCTACAATAGGAGGAGGGGTTATTTAAAGGCAGGGAAATCAACCGCAGGAGGAACAGCTGGGAGGAAGGAAACCGAAAGTAAAGACTTCATCGCAGGGGCGGAGAAACAGAGCAGTGAGAACTCCTCCTTACTCTAGTAGTGACATCATCACAGGGGTGGAGAAACAGAGCTGTGAGAACGTCTCAAAGCTCTGGTAGTGACACTCGTTCCCGTCGCGGCCTGCTATTGGCTGCCCCCCCCTGTCGGCAGATGTTTGATGCGCATGATGGGGAGATGCATCGGCGGCCGTGCAGGCATCAGAAGCGACGCGGGTGCCGGGGGCGAGGTAAGTAGGATTGGTTGGATAACCCCTTTAATTTTTTACCAAATTGAAAATCTAACAATAGCTAAGTGTCAAAATAAGGGACATTTTAAGTGCTCTTTATGAAGTACCACTGTCCATGCACTTACTGCAGTTTCCTTAAGGGGTTGTCCGGTATTTATTTTTGTACCTGTGCGGGAGAACAGGCAGTAGGCAAGTATGGCTTTCTCCACAGGTACAGCAGGCCAAGGGGCAGGTCAGCGGTGGGGCTGCTATTGACTGCCCCCCCACTTTCGCCATTGCCAGATGTTGTAATCTGCATGTTTGGGAGATGCAGCAATGGCCATGGAAGGAAGGACACAGACATTGGGGACCGGGTAAGTATTCTCTGTATGAGGGGTCCAGGCAAGTGGATGGGGGGGTTTACAAGTTTGGACAGGGTGTTTTTGCAGCATGCACAAGGATTTCTGCAAACCCTGTTCAGGTGAATGGGACATTCTTTAACAACCCTTATCATCTAGAGTGTCCCCAGGATTGGTGATAAATGTATGACTGCTGAAGGTCTAAATGCTTGGACCCCCATCTGTCAAGACAACAGGGGTCCATGAGTCTTCTGTGTAAACGGATTGGTATTGTGCACACATGGCCACCTCTCCATTCACTGTCTATATATCTCCGTCAGTCTCATAAACAGTGAAAGAAGAAGAGGTCACGTGTGCGCACTACTGCTCCATTCACAGTAGGGGACTCGGGAAACCCCATTCTCAGGTCTTGTGGATAGGTGATAAATGTTGTTTATGGGAAAACCCCTTTAAGAACTCAGAGTTATTTACAGGACCAGGCTTTCATCTAAAATTGGTAAAAAAGGGAACAGTTGTATTTGAAAGGTCCTATCTAGTTCTGCAAATGGCTCAAGGTTCTAAATACATCATCACAGTTTTCCAGGAGCTTTCAAAAACAAGCTACTTTGACCATAAGATGGTGATCATGGAAACATATCATAGGCCTATATCCCCTATTCTGTGGCTACTTTAGAGGCAGAAACAAAACTTGACAACAGCACTATGTACATAGTAGGTCATCCACAATATCCATATCAACCAAGCCATCTACCTGTTTAATATAGTCAAATATCATCATGCATCAAGTGATGTTTTTTAATATATGGGTTGCTCAATTTATGTTCCTTTTATGTGCTGACAGTAGCTCTATAGCCATCTACAGTACTCTGACTACAAGAAGAAGAGAAAGAACCAGCTTTCTTGCGCCCATGACCACCACCACAATCACTTTCCTCTTTTATCAGGGAACCCCCCAAGTAGGCCTAATTGTTTAAGGGCCATCTGCTACATACAAATCCATTCCTGTCAAACAGGTGACATTCCCAAACTATGGAGTACATTTGGATAATTACTCAATGTCCCCTCATACCCAATATCTAATGGATTATCAGTTACTTTGTTTCTGAGAAACGTTAATACAGATAATTGCCCCACCCAACCCCCTTCCAATGTTGCCCTAGGACCAGGGTTACTGATATCACAGGCGGTGCCCTATTTTACATGTTACCGAGGATCACTGACGAAATGCTAATACCTGGATAATGGAATCTTAAGCCATATTCATCACTGTAATATTTGCATCCTGTAAGCTGAGTACAGGCACAACCCCATGAACAAACGACATAATCCATAGCTTATTTCTTCACTATAGAACACCGCACATAAAGAATATAGTTTGGGAATATCGAATAAAGATAAACAACCCCACCACCACATGCAGTTCTTCACATAGTCATCATTTTGTATGTTCACTTAAGATATAGGAAGAAAGATTTAGAAATGAAGGGTTAATGCAGGCCATGTCATGTGACAAGTTTTGGCTGCCACGAGTACATAGTTTTTAAAATTGTGGCTGTAACCATGGATTTTGTATTGTGGGTCGGGGAAGGATCTTATATCAGCATTAAAAGAGGAGATGGAGTAGAAACATGTAATTTATGGGCTGTCAGTGAATTCACGCAGCCCAAAGTGAAAGAATAAAACCAAGGCAACCAAGCTTACATTTCTAATACCATGCTGTCCCTTCTGAAAATTACAAGCTTGTGAATTCAAGTTATTGGGTATTTAATGAGATTTTTTCCTACATTTAAGCTCAAAAAGCCTGAGTGCAAATTGGAAAATAATTAAGAAACGTTAATGTTTTTCTACTTTTAGTTTAAGGCAAACAGCATTGGTTCCTTCGTGAGATTAATTGTACATTATAATACATACTGAGAATTTTTTTTATATTTTTATGCCTTTTCCATCATTTTCACATATTTAATTCTGGCTCCATTTTCATGTCAATCAGGTCAAACTTCACCACCAGAGGTCAACCTACAACATTAGGGTCTCAAATGACTTTATCCATGGGCCATTTAGTCTACTCAAGGTCGCATTTTAAGGTCCTTCTTGACATGGAAAGGCAAGCCAGTGAGCACAGTACATTTTTTACTTATCCCCCGATCAATATTACGGAGGATGACATGGAGCACAGCCATATCGCTGCTGCAAATAGAGGATATGGAACTCTTGGGACTATAGTAGGGTCCCAGTATTCATTAGGACTCCCACAAACTAGTGATATATCTATCACTACATCTTGCTACACTCACCTTGATTTTTATGGGAGGTTTCCAATGAGGAGATCCTTAAGGGGTGGGGCTCACCAGGAATTAATATTAAGGGGGCTGACAGGACATTCACCATGCATGCTGGGTGCTACAGAAGGCACCAACACACCAGTCTACCTTGGTTGAGGTATTCAGATACAGGTTTTAGACAGAGAACTGATTGTTGCACCAGGTGAAGAAAATACTAGCTAAAGCTCTGAGGCTTACCAGGAAAGTGGATAAGACTTGTTTCAGCGTTCACTGGATCATATTGGACCATACCATTAAACAATGAAGACCATTGTTCACTGGACAATATGGACCATATTGGACCATACTATTAAAAAATGAAGACAACCAACATCATCATTCAAATATGCCAAAAAGACAACAGATAAACTTACTTGCCACCATTTCCTTGTAATGTCCCCAAAAAATCAAGGTTAAAGCCAATATTTGGAGGAATATTGTCATTTTCTTTCTGCAGTGCTGAATCCATTGGAGGTTTTGCTTCTCTCTTTCCATCTTTTTCTCCTTTCTCAAAGGCAGCAAGTGAGTCCTTGTCATGAGCCTCTAAGGAGAACCTATGCCTAGGAGAGCCGGCGTCTTCAGAGTCCGAATTAGACATGGTGTATTCTAGACGTGCAGCAATATGTCTAGAATTATCCTGGCAGAAAAGCAATCCACATCTGCTGCTAATACCTGTGGCACAAAACAATGTTAAAGTTAGATGAAGATGGGACAATGACACGGCAGCAGTTCTGTTTACCCACTACCTGTGAGTCACCTGCAGGAACAGCAGCTGTTAGGTGTATACATAAGCAAATTGACAGTAGTACGTCTTCATAACCACATATATATATAACGCCAAGGTTTAATTTCATTGCTGGTTGGTTGCTCTACTGTGCACTATGTGTGTTTACTAAATTATTCAATTAAAGTGAACCTAGCACTAGGTTTGGAGCCATTGCACCACCAGCATATCATTGGGCACCTGGGGTAAGTATTCCAAACCTGTCCATATCAAAACCAGCCATTTCTGTACTTTGCTTAGAAAAAGAATAACATCAGAGAGGAGTCGAGGACTCATATCTGCATGTGCAAGGTAAAGCTGAAGACAGTGCACCTTGCTTCACTCAGTATGCCATTTATTTTACTAAGAAATAAAGAAACCACCAGTTTTGATAAGGACAGGCTTGGATCACGAAACCTCAGCTGCACTACAACATTCTGGACTGGTGGCTTAGTCGTTCCAAACCTACAGAGCTACAGTAGGTAAGTAACGGGTTTCCTTTAAAGCAATGCTCTTAAAGGTATTGTCCATTTTATGTGAAAGATCTCCTGAGGATAAGCAGATCTTTGGCTATGACTAGTGGGGACTCAATGGGGCATGTTCCCATCTGGCTCAGTGCCAAGATAAGAAGCAAGATGCCACACTGCCTGATGAGCATTTTATGATACAAGGCAAGGGAAACAATATTTTCCCATGTAGAAGGAAGGGCTAGTTATGACTCAAAGCTTATCAGTAGGTGATCACAGCTGGGATCACCAGTGATCAGCTAAACCCAGCTTCCAGTGTTGAAGTCCTGTAAAGCATTGTAACAAGAGACATAAAGCATTACATAGTTTTCATTTAAAATCTATGGACACCTGTCACATGTAAATAAAATGATGTTTACATATGTTAGTGGGTACTATGAGTTAAAAAAAATTGCACTAAAGACGCATTTCCACAGTGCCAGCAAGCAGGCAATTATCGGGAAGGGACCATTTCTTCTTGATAACTGCTTGCTCTTTATATTATCCTCCAATGTATGGCAATGAACAATTGTTACTGCTATTACTCGTCCTCATACAGATTAATTGTTTCAGGGTAGCAGTGTGATGTTTAGATTTACAACCTGCTGCCCAGAAATGATTGAGGTGTCTACATCAAAGATCATTTCATCTGATGATCAAGCATTTTGCCCATTCATAGGCCTCATGCACACGGGTGTGTTCCGCGGCCGAGAGCGGTCCGTAGTAACACGGCCTGGATTTCTGTTGAGAGCGTATTACTGTAGTGCAGCGGCGGCATGAAGCGCACGGCATCATAGCAACCAATGACGCTGTGCGCTCCTGCTCTCAACAGGAATCCAGGCAGTGTTACCACGGACCGCTCTCCGCCGCGGAACACGGCCGTGTGCATGAGGCCATAGCGTGATCTGTGGCACCAACATGAGTCAATTATCGGGAACGAGCATTCGCACAAACGTTCATTCCTGATAATCAGTAGTGTTGAGCGCGAATATTAGAATTACGAATTTTAATCGGCACTTCGAGAATTCGTGAATATTTTGAATATAGTGCTATATATTCGTTTTTTTGAATATTTGTAATTTTTTTCTATCTGAAGTCATGATTCCTCCCTACTTAAGTTGCTTGTGGGCCAATGACTCATTGTCCCACAAGCAAGAAGCAGGGAGAAATCATGTGTTTAGATGGAAAAAATGATGAATATTCGAAAAATTAATATATAGCACTATATTCTATAGTGCTTTATATTTGTTTTTGAGCCACGCCTGTATTAATCGCGTAATATTCGCATATTACGCAATCATTACCCTGCCGATTTTCAAGTAAAAAAAAAGAATGTAGAATATAACAAATATTCGAATTCGCAAATATTCTACGAATATTCTACAAAATATTTGCGAAATATCACGAATTCGAATATGACCCCTGCCGCTCATCACTAATAATCAGACCATGTAAGTCCAGTCATACATTGTGGATGTGAGGTCTGTGTGTCCAGGTTGCTGCTGCCTTCACTAGGTCTAATGTATCATTCACAGCTTAATTTCTGGACTGATCTACCCTTCTACAGCTCATGAAAGATCTCTTGTCCCTTTGTTGACATTGATGCTTGCAGTGTGTGATTCCACTAGCACCCCCCACCCCACCGCCCCAACACACATACAGCTTGCCATGGGAGAGGGGGGTCTCTTTTTTACTACACTGATACACAGCCTGTGTGATCTTTCCCTCAGCACATTGCCCTGTGTGTTCTTTCCTCCCTATCTTCAATCTGTGTGATCTGTCATCACTAAGAACTTGGATCCTTCCCTCCCTCCAAACTCTGATCTACCATGGGTAACACTCCCCCAAGACACACACTGCTATCTCTATTAGGCCTCATGCACACGGCCGTTGTATTAGTCTGCATCCGAGCCGCCGTTTTTACGGCTCAGATGCAGACCCATTCACTTCAATGGGGCCGCAAAAGATGCAGACAGCACTCCGTGTGCTGTCCGTATCCGTTGCTCCGTTCCATGGCCCCGCCAAAAAATATAACATGTCCTATTCTTGTCCGCGCTTTGCAGACAAGAATAGGCAGTTATATGTAAAGGCTGTCCGTGCCGTTCCGCAATTTGAGGAATCCGTGTTTTGAGGATCCGCGATTTGCGGATCGCAAAACACACCATGAACGTGTGAATGAGGCCTTAGGCCTATTGCACATGAATGTGTGTGCCCCGTGGCCGTGCTGCGGACTGCAAATTGCGGGCCGCAATGCACGAACACTCACCGTGGGGCAGCCGCAGCGGATCACTTTAATGAGTCCGCAATCCTTCCGTTCCACAAAAAGATAGGACATGTTCTATCTTTTTGCGGAACAGAAGTAAGGGACGTACTTCCGTTCCGTACCATTCCACATCTCCGGATTTGCGGACCTATTGAAGTGAATGGGTCCGCATCCGTGATGCAGAATGCACACAGAGCGGTGCCCGTGTATTTCGGATCCACAAATGCAGTCCGCAATACGGCCACGGAGCGCACACGTTCATGTGCAATAGGCCTTACACTCAGAGAAGGAATAAGAATAGCTAAAAGAGCTGACAGAACAAAGAGCAATGTGCTGTCAGATCAATGTTATATGTAGCAGAGCCAGCTATGTGGAGGAGTTATATAGACTGTACAGCAGGTGTGTGCTGGGTGAGCAAGTGATGCTTTATGTAGCCACTATGGCTAATTGATTAAGGTCTTGAATACTGAGCTTAACTCAAAATTCCCTAAAATGGCATTGCAAAATCGGTTCTGGAACCCAGACAACAATTTTTTTTATTAGGAACTGGTACATTGGATGGTCTCCACCTCTTTAGTTGCTGGTTGCTTTTCAGTTCTGTGGGCATATGTACTTCATAGAGAGCTGCTTGATTTAAATTCAAGCAGGTAATGCTACATTTCATCTGCACAGGAAATACGGCAATAACAGGTGATCTCCAGGGATAAGAGATGCCATCCCAGTGGCAGCTTTTTAAGGCCTCATGCACACGACTGTGGGGCCACCATGCACGTGTTGCGGCCCACAAACCACGGGTCCGCAAAACACAGGCATCGGCGATGTGCACTCTGCATCGCAGGGGGGACACACAGACTTCAATGAGTCTGCATTCCCCAAGATGCGGCAACATATAGGACACGTCCTATCTTTTGCAGTGCGGAGGCATGGACACGGAAGCCCGCAGAAGGGCTTTCATGTGTTTCCGTGGGCTTCCATGTCCCTGCTAGAGATGGCCAGTTCGCAGTGTTCGCCCGCGAACACATGCGATCTGCCATCTTAACTGACAAGTCCGACGAGGCACAGGTAAGTCCTTACCTGTGCCTGTGCGCGAGCCAGTCTGAAATGAAATGCAGTCTCCGGGAGCAGGCAGTTCATTTCAGACCGGCTCGTGCACAGGCACAGGTAAGGAATTACCTGTGCCTCGCCGGACTTGTCAGTTAAGATAGCAGATCACATGTGTTCGCGGGCGAACACTGCGAACTGGCCATCACTGGTCCCTGCCTCCACACCACAAAAGATAGTAGATGTCCAATGCTTCACCGTATCTTGCGGATTGCGGATCCATTGTTGCGGTCTGCAACACAGGCACCACGGCCCCACGGTAGTGCGCATGATGAGGTGACCCCATTAACAAAAGCTTGGATGCTATTCTCTCCATCTCCTATGCCAAGGATAAAATATTAACAAACCCCAAGCAGTGAGAAGTTTTCAGGTAACCTGAGAATATAAGCGTACATAAAGTGGGTTCCTGGACTTCGACTTTATTTAGAATTTAGAAATACTTCCAATTAAGTCCTAAAAAGCTTCCAAATGGTAACACAACATAAAAGCAATTGGTTTCCAATGCATCCTAATGCATAAAAAAGAGACACCATGTTCTCTTCCCCTTTGGCCTTGTAAGATAGGATGAATCCATTCAGTAGTACTAACATCTGCAATGAGCAGGACACTGGGTCAGTGGGTCAGCTATGCAGTGGGTCAGGATATATATGTAGTAGTTCGTGACGCCAATTGCAGCTTGCGCAGGTACTGTAGCAGGGCCCTTTAAGATTATATAACTCATGTACCAGGTGAGGAATACCAGAGGGGGATAATGTCTCTGTGTAGTAGGTATTGTAGTGTCAACGGTGTCTTCTACCTTGGTACGGCTGGACTCCTGGATCCTGGCTCACAATAAATTGAGTGTGGTCAGTAGGAGTAATTGAGGAATGAATGCCATCCAGACAGGAAATATAATCCAACTCGTCTTTATTTAATGCAGCTTGAATCCATACAAAATACAGCAATAGTCTTGGGTCCCAGCAGGTATTGGCAATATGTGGCAGGAATTAATATACACTCACCTAAAGAATTATTAGGAACACCTGTTCTATTTCTCATTAATGTAATTATCTAGTTAACTAATCACATGGCAGTTGCTTCAATGCATTTAGGGGTGTGGTCCTGGTCAAGACAATCTCCTGAACTCCAAACTGAATGTCAGAATGGGAAAGAAAGGTGATTTAAGCAATTTTGAGCGTGGCATGGTTGTTGGTGGCAGACGGGCCGGTCTGAGTATTTCACAATCTGCTCAGTTACTGGGATTTTCACGCACAACCATTTCTAGGGTTTACAAAGAATGGTGTGAAAAGGGAAAAACATCCAGTATGCGGCAGTCCTGTGGGCAAAAATGCCTTGTGGATGCTAGAGGTCAGAGGAGAATGGGTCGACTGATTCAAGCTGATAGAAGAGCAACGTTGACTGAAATAACCACTCGTTACAACCGAGGTATGCAGCAAAGCATTTGTGAAGCCACAACACGCACAACCTTGAGGCGGATGGGCTACAACAGCAGAAGACACCACCGGGTACCACTCATCTCCACTACAAATAGGAAAAAGAGGCTACAATTTGCACGAGCTCACCAAAATTGGACTGTTGAAGACTGGAAAAATGTTGCCTGGTCTGATAAGTCTCGATTTCTGTTGAGACATTCAAATGGTAGAGTCCGAATTTGGTGTAAACAGAATGAGAACATGTATCCATCCTCTGATGGCTACTTCCAGCAGGATAATGCACCATGTCACAAAGCTTGAATCATTTCAAATTGGTTTCTTGAACATGACAATGAGTTCACTGTACTAAAATGGCCCCCACAGTCACCAGATCTCAACCCAATAGAGCATCTTTGGGATGTGGTAGAACGGGAGCTTCGTGCCCTGGATGTGCATCCCTCAAATCTCCATCAACTGCAAGATGCTATCCTATCAATATGGGCCAACATTTCTAAAGAATGCTATCAGCACCTTGTTGAATCAATGCCACGTAGAATTAAGGCAGTTCTGAAGGCAAAAGGGGGTCCAACACCGTATTAGTATGGTGTTCCTAATAATTCTTTAGGTGAGTGTATATTCTGCTTCTTGACATATGCCTAAGAATCTGGCAGGTATCTATCTTCTGCTCTGTCTGTAGTCTGCTTGATATGGGCCTGACTAGCTGAAGGAGGAATTTGGCTTCTCCTGGTCTTTGGATAAGTAACTCACAGTTCTGCTCGCATGGAATGGCTTCCTGGAGGTCTGTAGATCTGGAGATGGCTGCTTGCTTGTCACCAGCTGAGGTAGATGACTCAGTCTGGGAAGAGGGATCTTTGGCCCCAGCCGAGGCTGGATCCTAGGTAGGGATCCCTATGTCTGGGAGCTCCTACCAACACAGCCTTCCTCAAGGAGGGGGCTGGTACACACTAACTAGAACTTTCCTTCCTCCCCATGAGGCAGGATGTGGGAACATTCCACACCTCCTCAAAGAGGGGGGAGCTAGGTTGGAATGAACTGGCTAAGATCCTGTTACATACTGCTGCCACCTGCTGGTGTACATGGAAATTACAGCAAAATACATAAAACAGGCCTGGATAATGCACATTATGGAGAGAGTGATGCAAACTTATACCAGATGACAATATACATACACTTAGAAGAGAGTTTTAGTGACATACTCTGGGATGTTACACATGTGAGGTCATGGTCTTTGAGAAGTAATTATTCACTTGCCAAAATGGAAACCTGAATTTTATCCAAAGTTACAGAGCAGGATATACAGGAAGTGACTGTCATCTTGTGAACTCATACATGTGGCTTTAGTCCATGTTGTAGTTTTTTTTATTTATGGAAAACTAGTACAAAGGAAATGTGGAATTTTCCCTATAGTATTTCTGTACTTCGGGTTATATAAAAGATTTAAAAAAATATTCAGCTTATAAGATTCCTGGGAATAGTACATGTCTTTCTCACTAGTTTTCATAAATATCCCTCACTGGATGAGAATTGTAAAAATGAGTGCAAACTAAAAAATAGAGAATATAGCTCTCATTTTTGGTGGACATTTTGAAAATGAGGATGAGGACTTGACTGGATGACAAGAGCTCAGGTCAATATGCCCCATTTGGGTAAATGGACTACATACAGTGTTCAGCCCTGCTCCCCTCCATTGCACTACAGCTCATCTTTGTGTCTCATGGAAGGCCATTGATCGTAATGATATATTGCAGGGAAAATGCATGCCTAGACATGGCTTCTCCTGGTGATGGCGCATTGCTGGGTTGAGAACCTGGACACACACAGCGATCAGCCAGTTGCCATCTTTAGGGAATCTGTCACCTATTTGAGGCTGCATAAAGTAGGGACTGAGATCCTGATTATAGCCAGGGGTGTAGCTATAGGGGGTGCAGAGGTAGCAGTCGCAATCGGGCCCAGGATCCTGAAGGGACCCAAAGACCCTTGTGCCACATAAGAAGACACTGGTAGATTTTGCACTAGGGCCCAGAATTTTCAAGTTAGTCCTCTGGCTGAAGGGAAGGGGTTAGGTCAAGAATTTGGCAAGGAGGGGACGGGCACGCTGTTTCAATTTTTGCCTCAAGCAGCATGAAGCTATATGCTTCCCTGCCCCTTGCCACAAACCACTGAGGGAGGGGGGCCCAAACTGAACTCTTGCACCAGGGCCCATGAGACTTTAGATACGCCCCTGATTATAGCAATGTGTTACTTACATGTCAATGTGCACAGGTTTTTATAAAATAGGTAGCAGTACTCATATTCATGAGAGGTGGGCTTCTCTCTCCCTCCCTCCTACCAGTGATTGACAGCTCTCTCCCAATTACTGTGCATAGGGAGAAAGCTGTCAATCAGCGGAAGTGCCGAATGCAGCTTGTGAACACGTAAGACTCCAGAGCGTGCACACATCATTGAGAGGGCTCAGGCACTTGGCTCATGCTGCAGCTGGTAAACAGTGTTTTTAAAAAAAAAAAAACTGCTACATACTGACAAGTGACACACAGCTATACTCAGGGAAAGGGGAGCATGGCTTAAAGGATAACTGTCATATTTACATTAAATATTATATTTTTTTTTTAGCATATGTTACTGCTGCAGCAGCATTATGCATAAAGCAATCTTTAGTTCCTTCACTTACCACTGTTTTCCTTGAGTTTTCACCCTTAGTTACGGCTGTTTTGAATCCTACATTATGAGGACCTTCTCAAGATGGCTCCTCTGCCAGTTCTCTGAGGTCAAAACTGCATTCCCTCAGGTCACATACAAACTTGCTATATCCAGCAGCTTCCTGCCAGCCAATCAGATTGGATTACTGAGAGACACGCCTCCTCACTCTGAAGCCTAATGCAGGCATGCAGTGTGAAGGACCGCCCCTCTGTCTTCCTAGCCGGAGACAGATGAGCCATAGCAACGGTCTTTTAAGGGAGCAGTGGAAAGGGACAGGAGACATTAATGAAAGCTGTTATTATAAGGTAATTACAGATCTTTTGGCAACCATTGACAACCAGGTTTACATCCCTAGCTCTAATAAACTAGCAAATAAAAAAAATATGACAGTTATCCTTTAAAGGGGTTGTGCAGGCAATATATATTGATGACCTATCCTCATGATAGGTCATCAATATCTGATCTGCGGGCTTCTGACACCTGGCACCCCTGATGATCAGTTGTTAGATAAGCGAGCGCTACCTCCTATTCATTACATGGCCCGTCATCTTCAAAGTCTTAGCGGCACAGTGTAATTTCAAGTACTTGCTCCATTCACCTGAATGGAGCGAGTACTTGTAATTACACTGTGCCACCGCTGCAAAGGAGACAACGTGCAGTGTAGGCTAAAGCTACACGGCAAAATGTGTCGCACAACATTTTTTGTAATGATAAAGTCAATGGTGTTGCACTGCGACATGCTACATGCTGCGACGCGATAGTTGCTCAGAAATCCAACTTGGATGAATATTTTACCACTGTCGTGTCACAGTCGCAGCATGTCGTTTGTCACGTGTCGCCGTGTATCCTTAGCCCAATGAAGAGGAAGCAGCGCTTGCATGGAGAGCCACCTCCTCTTCAAACAGCTGATTGGTAGAGGTGCCGGGTGTCAGACCCCTGCCAATCACATATTGATGACCTATCCTAAAGATAGGTCATCAATATTTATTGCCTGCACAAACTCTTTAACATGTGACATTTTGCACAAAGTAAAAGCCAACCAATAGTTGGTATAAAGTTAATAAAAAGTGCCTATTCTTGCAACTAATTTATCAACCCAGTCTGAGCCACTGATAAATTTGACACATCTTTAGACTGCCTACATTTTAGACAGAATTAGTAAATTTGCCCGAGTATTCTGTGCTGAAATGTTGGCACAAAAATGGTACATCTTAAGCCAACCCAATTTCTTTCTGAGTCATGTTTCTTTTCTCCTCAACCACACTCCCTCAACAGGCAAGGTGCAGTGGATTATTATTTTGGCTTACTTGCTTCATAAATATGTTTAACCACCTCCGGACCGCCTAACGCAGGATCGCGTTCCGGAGGTGGCAGCGCTGCGCACAGTCACGCATATACGCGTCATCTCGCGAGACGCGAGATTTCCTGTGAACGCGCGCACACAGGCGCGCGCGCTCACAGGAACGGAAGGTAAGAGAGTTGATCTCCAGCCTGCCAGCGGCGATCGTTCGCTGGCAGGCTGGAGATGTGTTTTTTTTAACCCCTAACAGGTATATTAGACGCTGTTTTGATAACAGCGTCTAATATACCTGCTACCTGGTCCTCTGGTGGTCCCCTTTGTTTGGATCGACCACCAGAGGACACAGGTAGCTCAGTAAAGTAGCACCAAGCACCACTACACTACACTACACCCCCCCCCCGTCACTTATTAACCCCTTATTAGCCCCTGATCACCCCTAATCACCCCTGATCACCCCATATAGACTCCCTGATCACCCCCCTGTCATTGATTACCCCCCTGTCATTGATCAACCCCCTGTAAAGCTCCATTCAGACGTCCGCATGATTTTTACGGATCCACTGATAGATGGATCGGATCCGCAAAACGCATCCGGACGTCTGAATGAAGCCTTACATGGGCGTGATCAATGACTGTGGTGATCACCCCATATAGACTCCCTGATCACCCCCCTGTCATTGATCACCCCCCTGTCATTGATTACCCCCCTGTAAAGCTCCATTCAGATGTCCGCATGATTTTTACGGATGCACTGATACATGGATCGGATCCGCAAAACGCATCCGGTCGTCTGAATGAAGCCTTACAGGGGCATGATCAATGACTGTGGTGATCACCCCCCTGTCATTGATTACCCCCCTGTAAAGCTCCATTCAGATGTCCGCATGATTTTTACGGATGCACTGATAGATGGATCGGATCCGCAAAACGCATCCGGACGTCTGAATGAAGCCTTACAGGGGCATGATCAATGACTGTGGTGATCACCCCATATAGACTCCCTGATCACCCCCCTGTCATTGATTACCCCCCTGTAAAGCTCCATTCAGATGTCCGCATGATTTTTACGGATGCACTGATAGATGGATCGGATCCGCAAAACGCATCCGGACGTCTGAATGAAGCCTTACAGGGGCATGATCAATGACTGTGGTGATCACCCCATATAGACTCCCTGATCACCCCCCTGTAAAGCTCCATTCAGATGTCCGCATGATTTTTACGGATGCACTGATACATGGATCGGATCCGCAAAACGCATCCGGTCGTCTGAATGAAGCCTTACAGGGGCATGATCAATGACTGTGGTGATCACCCCCCTGTCATTGATTACCCCCCTGTAAAGCTCCATTCAGATGTCCGCATGATTTTTACGGATGCACTGATAGATGGATCCGATCCGCAAAACGCATCCGGACGTCTGAATGAAGCCTTACAGGGGCATGATCAATGACTGTGGTGATCACCCCATATAGACTCCCTGATCACCCCCCTGTCATTGATCACCCCCCTGTCATTGATTACCCCCCTGTAAAGCTCCATTCAGATGTCCGCATGATTTTTACGGATGCACTGATAGATGGATCGGATCCGCAAAACGCATCCGGACGTCTGAATGAAGCCTTACAGGGGCATGATCAATGACTGTGGTGATCACCCCATATAGACTCCCTGATCACCCCCCTGTCATTGATCACCCCCCTGTCATTGATTACCCCCCTGTAAAGCTCCATTCAGATGTCCGCATGATTTTTACGGATGCACTGATAGATGGATCGGATCCGCAAAACGCATCCGGACGTCTGAATGAAGCCTTACACGGGCGTGATCAATGACTGTGGTTATCACCCCATATAGACTCCCTGATCACCCCCCTGTCATTGATCACCCCCCTGTCATTGATCACCCCCCTGTCATTGATCACCCCCCTGTCATTGATCACCCCCCCCTGTCATTGATCACCCCCCCCTGTCATTGATCACCCCTCTGTAAGGCTCCATTCAGATATTTTTTTGGCCCAAGTTAGCGGAATTTTTTTTTTTTTTTCTTACAAAGTCTCATATTCCACTAACTTGTGTCAAAAAATAAAATCTCACATGAACTCACCATACCCCTCACGGAATCCAAATGCGTAAAATTTTTTAGACATTTATATTCCAGACTTCTTCTCACGCTTTAGGGCCCCTAGAATGCCAGGGCAGTATAAATACCCCACATGTGACCCCATTTCGGAAAGAAGACACCCCCAGGTATTCCGTGAGGGGCATATTGAGTCCATGAAAGATTGAAATTTTTGTCCCAAGTTAGCGGAACGGGAGACTTTGTGAGAAAAAAATTAATAATATCAATTTCCGCTAACTTGTGCCAAAAAAAAAAAATTTCTATGAACTCGCCATGCCCCTCATTGAATACCTTGGGGTGTCTTCTTTCCAAAATGGGGTCACATGTGGGGTATTTATACTGCCCTGGCATTCTAGGGGCCCCAAAGCGTGAGAAGAAGTCTGGTATCCAAATGTCTAAAAATGCCCTCCTAAAAGGAATTTGGGCACCTTTGCGCATCTAGGCTGCAAAAAAGTGTCACACATCTGGTATCGCCGTACTCAGGAGAAGTTGGGGAATGTGTTTTGGGGTGTCATTTTACATATACCCATGCTGGGTGAGAGAAATATCTTGGTCAAATGCCAACTTTGTATAAAAAAAATGGGAAAAGTTGTCTTTTGCCAAGATATTTCTCTCACCCAGCATGGGCATATGTAAAATGACACCCCAAAACACATTCCCCAACTTCTCCTGAATACGGCGATACCACATGTGTGACACTTTTTTGCAGCCTAGGTGGGCAAAGGGGCCCATATTCCAAAGAGCACCTTTAGGATTTCACAGGTCATTTACCTACTTACCACACATTAGGGCCCCTGGAAAATGCCAGGGCAGTATAACTACCCCACAAGTGACCCCATTTTGGAAAGAAGACACCCCAAGGTATTCCGTGAGGGGCATGGCGAGTTCCTAGAATTTTTTATTTTTTGTCACAAGTTAGTGGAAAATGCTTATTTATTTATTTTTTTTTTTTTTTCATACAAAGTCTCATATTCCACTAACTTGTGACAAAAAATAAAAACTTCCATGAACTCACTTTGCCCATCAGCGAATACCTTGGGGTCTCTTCTTTCCAAAATGGGGTCACTTGTGGGGTAGTTATACTGCCCTGGCATTCTAGGGGCCCAAATGTGTGGTAAGGAGTTTGAAATCAAATTCTGTAAAAAATGACCTGTGAAATCCGAAAGGTGCTCTTTTGAATATGGGCCCCTTTGCCCACCTCGGCTGCAAAAAAGTGTCACACATCTGGTATCTCCGTAATCGGGAGAAGTTGGGGAATGTGTTTTGGGGTGTCATTTTACATATACCCATGCTGGGTGAGAGAAATATCTTGGCAAAAGACAACTTTTCCCATTTTTTTATACAAAGTTGGCATTTGACCAAGATATTTATCTCACCCAGCATGGGTATATGTAAAAAGACACCCCAAAACACATTCCTCAACTTCTCCTGAATACAGAGATACCAGATGTGTGACACTTTTTTGCAGCCTAGGTGGGCAAAGGGGCCCACATTCCAAAGAGCACCTTTCGGATTTCACAGGTCATTTACCTACTTACCACACATTTGGGCCCCTAGAATGCCAGGGCAGTATAACTACCCCACAAGTGACCCCATTTTGGAAAGAAGAGACCCCAAGGTATTCGCTGATGGGCATAGTGAGTTCATGGAAGTTTTTATTTTTTGTCACAAGTTTGTGGAATATGAGACTTTGTATGAAAAAAAAAAAAAAAAAAAAAAATCATCATTTTCCACTAACTTGTGACAAAAAATAAAAAATTCTAGGAACTCGCCATGCCCCTCACGGAATACCTTGGGGTGTCTTCTTTCCAAAATGGGGTCACTTGTGGGGTAGTTATACTGCCCTGGTATTCTAGGGGCCCAAATGTGTGGTAAGGAGTTTGAAATCAAATTCAGGAAAAAATGAGGAGTGAAATCCGAAAGGTGCTCTTTGGAATATGGGCCCCTTTGCCCACCTAGGCTGCAAAAAAGTGTCACACATCTGGTATCCCCGTACTCAGGAGAAGTTGAGGAATGTGTTTTGGGGTGTCTTTTTACATATACCCATGCTGGGTGAGATAAATATCTTGGTCAAATGACAACTTTGTATAAAAAAATGGGAAAAGTTGTCTTTTGCCAAGATATTTCTCTCACCCAGCATGGGTATATATAAAATGACACCCCAAAACACATTCCCCACCTTCTCCTGAGTACGGAGATACCAGATGTGTGACACTTTTTTGCAGCCTAGGTGGGCAAAGGGGCCCATATTCCAAAGAGCACCTTTCGGATTTCACAGGTCATTTTTTACAGAATTTGATTTCAAACTCCTTACCACACATTTGGGCCCCTAGAATGCCAGGGCAGTATAACTACCCCACAAGTGACCCCATTTTGGAAAGAAGAGACCCCAAGGTATTCGCTGATGGGCATAGTGAGTTCATAGAACTTTTTATTTTTTGTCACAAGTTAGTGGAATATGAGACTTTGTAAGGAAAAAAAAAAAAAAAAAAAAAATCATCATTTTCCGCTAACTTGTGACAAAAAATAAAAAGTTCTATGAACTCACTATGCCCATCAGCGAATACCTTAGGGTGTGTACTTTCAGAAATGGGGTCATTTGTGGGGTGTTTGTACTGTCTGGGCATTGTAGAACCTCAGGAAACATGACAGGTGCTCAGAAAGTCAGAGCTGCTTCAAAAAGCGGAAATTCACATTTTTGTACCATAGTTTGTAAACGCTATAACTTTTACCCAAACCATTTTTTTTTTACCCAAACATTTTTTTTTTATCAAAGACATGTAGAACTATAAATTTAGAGCAAAATTTCTATATGGATGTCGTTTTTTTTTGCAAAATTTTACAACTGAAAGTGAAAAATGTCATTTTTTTGCAAAAAAATCGTTAAATTTCGATTAATAACAAAAAAAGTAAAAATGTCAGCAGCAATGAAATACCACCAAATGAAAGCTCTATTAGTGAGAAGAAAAGGAGGTAAAATTCATTTGGGTGGTAAATTGCATGACCGAGCAATAAACGGTGAAAGTAGTGTAGGTCAGAAGTGTAAAAAGTGGCCTGGTCTTTCAGGGTGTTTAAGCACTGGGGGCTGAGGTGGTTAAAATGGGATAGGTCAAATTGTGCCAAAAATGCTGGAAAGATGATTTAAAGTATTATGTTTGTGAAGGTTTAGTAAAAAGTCAGAGCAACTGACTCTTTTTCTTGAAGACATTTCAATAGTCATCTGACTGGATTTCTCAATTAGAATGGCTTGTACGAGTATTCTCCTGCATTAAATACTGGTGATTTATACAGACCAGTAACTGCTGTTGGACTCCCACCATTGTCTGGATCACAAACTGGGGGTCATCAAAACCCTACACCACCAGGCTGAAAAGATCTTCACCAGCGTAAAGGCTAAGATAAGGGAATTCAAACACCTCAAAGGGGTTCTTAAAACCTGCGGGTATCCAGACTGGGATTTTGTTAAAGCTGAGAAAAGATTGCCAAGATTGCCAGTGAAAATGCGAAGCAAGACAGAAGGAAGAACTTGGTTCTTTTGTACATAGCTGAGGTGTCTGAAAAACACCTTACCTCCATGACTGAAGCATGAGCCACCAGTATTTAATGCAGGAGAACACTCGTACAAGCCATTCTAATTGAGAAAGCCAATCGGATGACTAGAGAACGTCTTCAAGAAAAAAATACAAGTCCAGTTGCTCTGACTTTTTAATACTGCTTTAAATCATTAAAGGTTCATTCTTCCCTGTCGTTAACATGTACATACCAAGAAGGTTCTATATACAGAATTACAATACATTTTGCAGTAAATTTTACTATATAGCAGTAACAGCCATATGAAAAGTATGAGAAAAACTCATAGAACTTGACAGAACGATTATTTTACTTTTGCAGAATATAGAAGCACCACGCCTTTTGTGCAATATTCCCATTTTTCTTTTAAAATCTGTTGCACATATTTTCCATAAATGCAGGCTACATGAATTTTTTCTAAAAGGTCAGTGACTCAGGCCTTTCCTGTGCCATAGATGCGTGTCTGGCATGCAATGGAATGTATCCAGAAAGGTGTACAGCATGAAAAATTCATTGTTTTCTTTCCACAATCCATCTAACATGGAAACAGATATTTTATGCATGGAGATAATCCTACGAATAGTAATATAAATATGTTTTTTGCACATGATGGGACAGATTTGTCATAAGGTATGACTGTTATCAGACACAGCGGAGGATGAGGAGTGGCTCCCTTTTATGCTTCACATATAATATTATCTACAAAATGCAGTGTAATCTCCAGGCAGTATGTTATAGAGGTGGATGAACTGAGCAGATTGATGTATAGTTTTATGGAAAAAGATTTAGTAAAACTCTCTTTCTGACTTCAGTTGTATGTGGGGATGGTATTATCAGGGATGGATAGTATTCCCTGTGTAAGCATGTATTCAAAGAAAAGATCTAATGCTTCCCTCTCAGCATAATTTATATCACTTCCCATCACAATTTATAAACTGCATACAAGCCATTTGTATACCGATGTAACATGGTTTGGTTAACACCCCTTTTTTCTGAGATTTCTGAGTTTGGTTATCTTATCTAAGCAAACACCTTCAATTGCTTTTCAATGGCTTTTGTCTTAAGATAATGAAATGAGTTAAGAAATTTGAGTGAACAGCGGGAGTAATAACCATGGTACATCTGTACGTTTAGATAAAATGAATAAGCCCAGTCACCTCGTCAAGGTTGCCTCTTTCGAGTGGGTCCCTACTCCAATTTGGCACAGCACCACGTGGCAGCCACCACTACAACCACAAGACAGGCCTACTGGCGGTGAGACTCACTAGTCCAATAGCAGCCTAGTGTCAGACTTGTTACTGGCCATTGGTGTGGACCACTTTACCGATCAACTGGTTTGGCTTTGGGCTAACTCTAAGGACATTATCCCCTGGTATTCACGCTTTAATCCTTATACAGGGATCTGTACTTCACTGCAGGAGAGCTACCAGGCCGCTACCTCTTGAGATAGTCCCTGCGTGGTTGGCGGCTGACCCCACCGGTTCGAAGTACCGAGAGGTAGCTTTTCAGTGAAACAAGTTTGAGGTCAGGTCGTGCGGCAGAAGGACAATCTAAGAAACAGACTAAGGTCAGGGCAGGCTGAAGTATGGTACATGGGTTGTCAGACAGAGAATACACCTTTGCTGGTTACTAGAGAGTAGGAAACTTAAAGCTCAGGCATCCTACATACTGGCGAGGGTGCCTTAAATACCCAGGGACAGCCAGCCATTGCCTGGGGAAACAATAGACCTGTGTGGGCAGTCTTTTTAAGAGGGCAAGAGTATGTACACCCTATAGAACAAGCCAGGAGGCCGAACAAGATGCGCAGGGATGGTAGTGGCTAAGAGCGCCACATGCAGGAAAGCAGTTGGCAGGGTGAATAGCGCGGCATCCTTGCCCACAGGGGAGGGCTGAGCACTGGCAGGCATGAACTGCTAGCGCAAAAGACTAATGCCCCCCTTGCACTGGGTCCCTCGAAGCCACAGGTAAAGCACCACAGCAACCATGCAGTGCCGCACTATGTGAACAGATGTCAAAAGCTATCTCAAAACCTAAACTGAGACCAGGTATGTTTTATATTTTTTGCAGTCTTTTGCTAATTAAAAACACCTGGGACAAATGGGAGGAGCACTGATACTATGGAAAAAAGAAAAGACAAAAGAAAAAAAAACATGGATCATCTACGTGTGATGCAAGCGTATATTCAGAGATAGCTGTCAGTCACTGATAGCTTTACACAGGCAGCTTAACTATAGAAAGAATAGAGATATAAATGTATAAATTACAGGTTATACTAAATATTTTCCTACAAAACTATGGGGGTCATTTATAAAGCTGAAATCCACCTATATTAGTTAGTTGCGCCTCAATCTGCGACTTTTCCCCACTCACGCCAGGTCTAAAAAAGTGGGCATGGCGTGGGCGGGGAAGGAGACACGCCGGCGGGCCCATCTCATTTACCATTTTCTACGCCTGTTTCAGGCATAGAAAAAGGTCTAAATGTTACACCAATTCTAACCTTATGAGTGGCCACCTACGAACAATATGGTCATAAGTCCCTTACCAACCATACACTTGAGATGGGTTAACAAATTGGGGAAGATTGATCAAAATTAGGGCACGCTCTGACACCAAGGTTCCTTTCCTCAATGCAAGAGTTTCAGCTTGAATTCTCCTATTGATTGTAGCAGCAATAGGAAAGCTTTTCTACTGAATATGGAAGTCTTGAAAAAAAGAACAGCCATTCATCTGGAATTCTGTAGTTTATGCACAGCTTGTAGTAAAGCCCCCAGGAGGGTTACAGTATGCTGCAAAAGTTTTGAAAGGAATCGGCTTCTGAAATAAAGTATATCTCGAAATGTCATGTATGTTTTGGCTAATTTCCTGTATTTTGTGTGATCATGTTATTTTTGTGCATGCAGCTACTTATGAAGAACTATATACAGTGAGGGGAATGAACTGGTATCTACGCTTGGAAACACATGGAAACTGATTTCAGTGGAAAAAGCTGTAACCATTGGCAAAAATCCAAAAGAGTACTCTGGATTCTCTGCTATTTTCAAGGCTTGGCTGAAATGAAGTACAAGAAAGGCTCAGCAGAGATCCTTTTCCTTATATGAACCTATAAGAAGTCTTGATCTTAAAGGGGTTTTTTCAAACTCCTGACCTCGATGACCTATCCTCAGGAGAGATCATTAACATTCGATCGGTGAGGGCCCGACCATCCTTAACCCAATCGATCAGCTGTTCCCTGCAGCCTCCAGCTCTGGAAATAGCACTGTGAATGGAACAGGAAGCACTGCTCCATTCAAAGTGCAGTGGCCATGCTGGGTTACTGCAGCTCAGCTTCCATTCACTTTAATGGTAAATGAGCTGTAGTAAGCAAACATGGCCATTACAATTTGAATTGTGCTGTGTTTTCTGCTCCATTCCAAGTGTTAATTCCAGCGCCAGAGGCTAAAGGGAACAACTGGTCAGTGGGGATATGGAGTGTTGGACCTTCACCAATTGGATATTAATAAACTATCATGAGGATAAGTCATGTCAGGAGCCTAAAAAAAATCTTTAATTCAGCTTTAGAACATCACTAGGCTTCCTTATTAGTTACCATGCAATGCTGTAACCCAACTCAGTGGTAAAATGCAATTATCCAAGGGGCAAACTGTTTAAATGATGTATACTTTTAAATTATGAAATGCCTCATTTTATAAGAACTTAATGTTTAATACATCTCCCTAAAAGGAAACCTCTAAGAATCAGGCATGAACCATGATTTTGAGCAGAAACATGATTATTCAAGTGGGACTATAGCTACAGGAAACTGAAGGGTCCTTATATAAATTAGACTTGCAGAGATGAACTCTGGAGGACTCAGCGCAATCATGTATAACATGGTACTCCCTCATTTAAATTGACACTGTGTAATTCCTGATCTGTCCTGCAGTGGCCACTGCAAGAGAAATGTGTAGCCCCTAGAAGCCTTCTCTATTGATAACAGCTGATTGCCTGGATTTCAGCTCCTGTCACTGTGTCTTCATGGGACTAAGCTTTCAAGATTCAACTGAAACTATTTTTTTCAAATCCCAAAGGCTAAAATGGAGAGTGAACTAAAGGCATGGTCAACCATCCAGTCTTATCCATCCTTCCTTCATGGATCTAATCTCAAAAAATGGCAGCAGAGGGCTCTTATGATTGATGGAGATTTCAGCAGTTGAATCTTTTCCGATTACACATTGATGGTATACAAGGTGGAAAGGCTATAAATGTTTTTAGTGCATAGTCTCATACATCTAATTTACCCAGTTCATCCAGTAAATTATGAAAAAGACCATACTATCATCTCCTACTGCTATAAAATGGCACAATCATTATAGTTCCCTATATGCAGATTTTTTAAAAATGGATACTGAAGGTATGGGTGATATTGAGATATCAAATTGCATGTCAGATAGGAACATACCTCATAATACAGTGATATAATGGAGTCAATGACAGAATTATAGGTGGAGACAAATTATAGGTCGAGACGAGGGGGGATATCTGGCATATTACTGGTGCAATAAATTATAAATGATATATATATGTGTGTGTGTGTGTGTGTGTGTGATATGCCAGTTCTTACCCCTTGTCCCTGTTTATAATTGTGTCATTGACTCAAATATATATATATATATTATGACTTGAAAAAGGGTAAACCATCAATAAAACAAACCTATGTCTAGTGAAGGAGTTAAACCCTGCAGACTATAGTGAGATTCAATTTTTCTGTGTCTGTTATGTCGCATCTAAAAATGACCATAAACAGACCTATCTGTGATGAAGCTTTTCCAGTCTATCACATTTTGGCAAGCCCTCACAAGCCCTTACAGCCTCCCAGAAATGAAGGCATTTACTACCCTCACATACTTCACTGACTCTGAATAATCTCTAAGAAAAAAAATGGACATTTCTGCACTAAGGAAGAAACCCAAAGCGTGTACTCAATGCAATGACAGACACATCCAAATATACGGTAAACCCAAGTAAATCAGTGTACATTTTCTGATGTCGCACACGGCTCACAATTTTCAGACAAGTTCCTGTGGGAACCAACACTAGTTGTTTTTTTCCCATGCAAAATATCTCATCTCCTACAATCTCCCCCACTGCTGCTCTGCAAATATCCTGCTGACCATATTGTAAGAGGAGAAATTCCTATGTGTAAACTTGTAGAAACTATGACCCATGGCTGAGACACACCCTAGTTTATATTCTAGAAGGCAAGAGTAAGAGCTGGTGCCTTCCATATGGAACCTATAATGCTTTCCACTAGAATAAAGCACTCAAACAATGTAGAAATGATCATATCTAAAGAGTAAGGTAAGGTAACATGCCTAATTCAAGGCACTTGAGTACTTGCATAAACTCTTTATATAAACACCCTTTTGGCATTATGTGAATATTTTTCAAGACTTCATCCATGTTAAAGGCTAATAAACCTTTTCATGAAAGCAGACATGGATTTTTAAGACTGATTCCTAGTCATACCCAGACAGAGGATCCAAGAATCCCATCAAACCATCTTATCATAGCTTTTCTCTTTCTTCTACCTTAAATATAACTCCATATTCTACAGAAATTGGCAATCCTTTGACTGCTAACATCTCAAGCCTTGCTTAAAACCTCTAACTATGGAGACATTTTACCTAATCTCCTTTCTCTGTCCACTCCCCAGCTCCCTGGTAAACTACATCAGCTTGCATTAGTCTTACATTTTAAGCTATAACTGAGGAGAACAGGTAGAAAAGTCATTACTAAAAGGGGAATAAAATGTCCACTTACTGTATAAGCAAGTCTGAGCTCCTACTCCTTGTAGATGAAGCCACCAAACAGGCAGAAAGTGACACCACTGATGATCAAGTCCTATGTGCAATGTTAAATCTCCACCGATGATCCAATGCAGAGCAATAGGAGCCTAGCACACTCCTGTGCCTAAAATCCCATCTACAAGCCTTTGCATGCCATTGGATGGACTGTCTGTCTTTATAAGTCACGTTGTGAGAGGTTAACCCTGTGTGCTGAGGAAGGAGGTAGTGCATAGATGGAGGGATATTCACTTTCTTCAGCATTTTTTATGTATATATACTGTTTTAGGTCTTGTAGGACCATTGTTTAGACTCTTTATATGAACTTTGCAGTGTAGAGAGACTTCCCTTGCACCAAGCAGATAACCCAGTCCCTTCTGTAAAACCCCTCTTACCCCTCCCATGTTACATCTGAGTGCCCCCTTTTCTTCTAGCTCACACAATCCCTCCCTTTCTTCTCTCTGCTCCTCCATTGTATTCTGTTCTCTGCAGTTCTTTGCAGCCCCTATGAGTTATTATGTTACTTTTTGGTTATTTATTTCACACTTCTCTAAACAGTGCACAGAAGCTTGAGATGTACTTTCTTTTACTTTCTAGCTGCAGAATACAACATAAACTTTTCAGAAGAAGAACATATCTGCCTTTTTAGATATGTTTCCTGGGTTTGCTGAACCACCCATGCTGTGCTGGGCTCAGAGATAAGAGCACACCCAACATAACCACAAAAAGTCACAAAATGAGGAACTGTAGAGGATGCAGCTGACACCATGTTCAGCACTGTCACCGTGACCTGCAAACTGACACACTCCATCTCATGACCATCAGTCATGGTAGTCCTATAACATACAGATTGGCATAAAGAACCCACATTAAACCTCCTTGGATGTTAACGAGATAAGAAATTTAGCATATAAGGAACAGAGAGAATACTGGGGTTTGTAGTTCTCAAAGTTGACTTTTCCTATAAACTTATACACAACTAATCAATATAAGAAGTGTTCTACCAAATAACAGACCAGGAATGAGTAATGATGAAGATGCTTTATTGTGAATCATCCCTTGGTTAGAATCTCACATTCTTCTTGTTTTCTACTTACATACAGAACATCCACTGGAGTTCAATCCATTATCCTCATTGTCCAACCACTGACTGTTCACTCTCCAGTGCTGAAATGGCAGCAGTGTCTTTTTGCTTCATATTGCAGCCTTGCCTATAGTCACACACTTAGATTATATAATATCCATGTTTCCTGAGAGCAAAGTTCTGCTTTCCCACTAATTAATCCCTCACATCAGTGGCAGTAGCTTTACAAGTGCAACATCAGTGCAAAATGCTCCCCCGATCCTCCTGATGACAGGTCTCCACTGTGTTCTTCAGCTCAGCCCTGGTCACTGATTCTTCTCTCTTAGAGACTGAGCTGTAGATGCAGGAAGTTCTCTATAGAAATGATGCACAACTGAGCACCCAGCAAAATAAGAGAACTGACACCAGGAAAGGAGGGGGATGGAGCTCCTCATCATCATCACTGAAGCCTTATTGTTGGAAGTTTACATCATGCCCTTGTGCAGATTTGTGTCTAGACTCATTCTCACTTTGTATGTAGGTTATTACGTAGGGCTGCACCTGACGTGTTTGTCAATGCCGAACATTTTGGTTGTTTTCTTTAGTAACATGTCTTATATGTATAGGAAAGGATGATGAAAGGGTTAATGTGCTAGATGTCACACATCCCCCCCCCCCCCCCCCCTCACTGCAAAATTTGTTTACTCCACAGTATGTGAACAGGACGTAGAGTGACTGGGGGCATGTATCTGTATGAATACGCATTTATGGGTGATTCATTAATTGTGATATTGAATAGAGGGGGGACTGGCCATAGACCCTACAGTATGATTTCCCAGTGGATTGATGCCCAGGGGGGCTGCCCAAGTCCTCCTTAGAGCTGCTGGTTGGGTAACGATCTGATGCTCTCATCGGAAATTAAAGCTGGGAGCATCAGGTAATTACGTACCTGGCCAGTGGCCACAGATGCCCGCCTGCCCTGGTGTTCACCCTCATAGGCCATAGGCTATTACACGAGACAGGGACATAGGCGTCTCAGGCCGCAGGTTGGAAAAATTCTGTGGCCTGCACTGGAAATCGCGACATGTAGCGGGACTCAGGTATTTTTTTTTTCCTTCTTTCCTTGGTCAGTTGGGGAGCATACTACTGGGAGCACTACAGGGGTCATTACTAGGGAAAGTCCAGGCAGCATACTGAAGGTAGGGTTGGCTTGGTGCAGTGGCCCACATCTCACCTCCTAAGCCTCTTGCTCCATATCTAAATTAAAGACAATAGGAGGAAGAGGAGGACGGAACATGGCAGCTTCTGGGGAGGTATTTTGAGCTGCACTGTGGTATTTATTTCTACTGGGATGGTATTTTCTGCTGCACTATGGTGTTGTTGACCCAACCTATGGTACTGCTGACTCCCCATTTTTTTGGTCCTGCCTACTTGTGTTGCCCCACCTTCTGTCAGTGTGAACACACCTACAACATGGGTCCAGTTTTTTTTTTTTTTCCCAGAGCCATTTGAAGTTCCCATTCTACTGCTGACTCAATGCATTTACCATAGTGAGTAACTCACTAGACATATTAGACACATTTGCCTATCCTACACCGACTCATAACTGACATACATGAAAAAAGTGGGGCTCCTGCAGGGTATGGTTAAAAAATAACAAAATAGGGCCTGATGCACACGACCATAATTTTGGTCTGTGTCCGATCTGCAATTTTTGTGGCTTGCATACAGACCCATTCATTTCTCTGGGTCTGCAAAAAATCTGTATGAATAATCACAGTAGCGATCGCCTATACAGAGGAGACAATTGCTGCATGTAAATGAAGCTCTCGCTTCCCTTGATGACCAGGCAATAATCAGGAATGAATAGTTCTTTCCCTATAATTGCCTGCACAGTCTGCCCATGTAAAGGAGCCTTTAGGGGCATGTGGTCACACGGTGCACATCTTTTGTCACTGCTGAACAGGACAAAGCTGACCATGAAGGCCTCAGCACCTAGAGCAAGAGCATGAAAATAGAGCAGATTTGTATACCCCGGGGGGGGAAAGGAGGTCTCCAATGAATGAAAGCAAGCAGAGATCTTGAAAACTCTGAGGAATTAATATAGAAATCACATTAGAAAACTATGTTTTCTTCTTCTTGTTGAAACTGTAATTCCTCTCGAAGTTTACGAAAGCTTTTAATGCCGTCCTCCTCTATACCACACAGGAAGTGGTGTGAAGAAAATGACAAAATGCGCGATTTTGACAATTTAAATATTTAATGTGTTTCCAAATAAAAGAACACTGTCTACAATGTAAGTTTGTTTTGCTGTTTTTCAATAAGTAATGAGGCAGAATTGGCTGCAGCTGTTAACCACCACATTACACTGATGGGTTAACGGCGGTTCCCGTTGTCTGATTTACAGAAAATACGTTTGGACATGAAGATAGTTATTGTTATGGCAAGAAAAGAGAAGACAAAACAATCTTGCCGTTATCAGCACTTTGCTGCTCCTGCCACAAGAAGGAATATATCTATATCATTAGAGCATGAAGAGAAGGTATTTTCATGGCCATTGTGAAAGCTTAATGCTGGTGCCGGCACGTCTTTACTTCAAAAGACATTACTTCTGAATCACACAGTATCCTTCAGACAGACGGTTTTGTACATCTGGAGCTCATCAGTGCAGGTGATAGCATAGTTACAGTACCCGGCCTTACAGGAAAGGCTGGCTATATGAGTAGTCATCTACCGCACATGTACAGTGCCTTGAGGGGTCATAACTACTGTATGGGAGCAGGAAGCGGTCATAACTACTGTATGGGAGCACTAACAGTGCATTCTACTGTGTGGGGGCACTAAGGGGGCATAATAAATGTGTGGGGGCACTGAGGGCATTCTACTTTGTGGGGGGCACTAAGGAGACATAACTAATGTATGGGGGCACTAACAGTGCATTCTACTGTGTGGGGGCACTAAGGCATTCTACTTTCTGAAGGCACTAAGGGGGCATAAACAATGTATGGGGGCAGTAAGAGGGCATTCTACTTTGTGGGTGGCACTAAGGAGACATAACTAATGTATGGGGGCACTAACAGTGCATTCTACTGTGTGGGGGCACTAAGAGGCATTCTACTTTCTGAAGGCACTAAGGGGGCATAAACAATGTATGGGGGCACTAAGAGAGCATTCTACTTTGTGGAGGCACTAAGGGAACATAACTACTTAGTGGGTGAGGCAGTATGCCCAATATGGATGGTCTTAACAAATCGTTGAAGGGGGTGCAGGGAAGTTGCTTGGAGGAGGGGGGCATTAAAAAATTTGCTATGGGGCACAGCCTTTTCTAGTTACACCGCTGTCTCGGATTAAAAAATATAATGGCATTTATTAATTTTGCCTGATTATGGAAATATGGCCTATTTTTTTATTTTATTAAACTTTTACCCATTGATTAGATGAAAATATGGACTCCACCAGTATCTATTACTGAGGTCATATCAGTATTCACAGAAATGTAGCCAGCTAGCTCTCAAAATGTTCTTTGTGTCGTGTTAGTGATTTGACGTCAGTTAAAAAGAAACCTGTCACCTCAAAAACGCATATAAAACCGCCAGCATTACCTTATAGTAGCCCCCAGTCTGTTCATAATCATATGTTTGATCTGGTAGTCTGATGCTCAATAGCTTAAAAAAAACATATTTTAAGCGCCATCAGCGCTATCTTGCCGGTCAGCTTCAAGTCAAGGGGGGCAGCAGCTTCCTTGCTTCAAGTCAAGGTAAGCAGGCCCTTAACCGTCCCCTCTCTCTTGTTTGATTGACAGCCTGAAGAGCGGCCGAGATCGCAGAAGTCTCGCAAATGCGCGGTGCGCCGCTGAAAGCCGGCTAACAGCAACAGCCGGAGACGGGATCGCGGCTTACCAAGGAGCACACCGTGCATGCGCAAGACTTCTGGCTGTCATTCAAACAAGAGAGGGGATGGTTAGGGGGCATGGGATCGCGCAGTAAAACAGAGGGCACCGCACATGCGCGAGACTTGGGAAAGTGAAGCCGAATTGCGAGCTGTCACTCAAAGGCAAGAGGGGGCGTGGTTACCTTGATTTCAAGCAAGGAGGCCGCCTCCCCCTTGACTTCAAGCTGACATGCAAATTATCGCAGACAGAGGATAAAAGATCGTTTTCTGACTTTATGCAGCATCGGACTGCAGGATGAAAAGTATGATTAGTATCACACTGCGGGCTACCCTGAGGTACTGCTGGCGGGTTTACATGCATTTAGGAGGTGACAGGTTCCCTTTAATATAAATTTAATCCAGAAAACCAGCGTCTGGTGCTCCTTGGGCCTTCCAGAAATAATTCTAAACACCAACCCTCCATTTATACACAACATGGGCTCCAAAAGTCAGCAGCAATTTGGATAATCTATAACTCTGATAGGTCCGTCTGTACAAAATGCCTAAAGCACATTCAGTGGGCATGCATTCCAGCTTTTGTGTAACTCTGTGCTGAGGCCAAATTCTTCAGATAAAGAAAACATTCTGAAGTACTGTAAATCATATTATTTCCAAAGATTAGCCGCAGTCAGACAGTACAAATATGAACACATATAAGGACTGTAGAGTTTTGGGTGAAGTTAAACCCCTGTGATTATATGACTTCATACATATCCAACAATAATTTGTCATGTTGTAAATCACATTTATTCAGAGCTGACCATGCAGTACCCCAAAAGGACTACTGCAAAGGTTTAATTACTGGTAACAGAGTTGATGCAACGTTATTGAGTCAAATTACGTGATTTATTGTGCCTTACGAACAATGTATATGCAACAAATAGTCAACAAACTGGCAGACTGTTTTTTTCCCCTGGTTAGTTAGAGAGTCTAGTCTAAGCAGAGCAGGAAAGAAGACGTGTGTGTGAAAGCTTCTGCTATCTAGGCCCAAGTTAGGGGAACCTCAGTCTTTGAGACTTTAGCTGCCAAGGAAAGACTCTATTACCAGTGTAATCCCTGAGAGAAGAAAATAAGGAGATCCAGAACCTCTTTCCAGGCCATGCCAACAAGTCAGTATGGTATTTGCTTATTTATGGCATAAGAGACTTTACTGCTGTGAACTTTGAGACGGACTTGCCATCTGTATCCAAGATCTGTACCCCTGTCGGGATTTGAACCCATGACCAGCCACATCCCAGGCGGTAGCCCTGCTTACTAGGCTACCGTCCTCTTTGGACATTCCTCCCTGAAGCCTATCAGTTAACCTCAGTCTTGCCAAGCCTTGCTCATCACCCTTGATTCCCCACACCTGGTACTTCCCTATATAAGTCCAGCCCCTTGCACTCCAGTTTGCTGATTATTGAGCTGCTGAGCCTTGATCAAACTTCTCCTCATCTGCTGCTCTTGCTACTACTGGAAGTCCACTGCTGACTAGGAATTGACTACCGACTTCTCTTCTGCTTTGTCCCTACCTACTGAACTGCTACCACCGTTGCCATCCGGATTGTCTGACCACGCTTACTGCCACCTGCCCTGACCCACCGCCTGCCTACCGACTACGCCTCTGCCAGACTTCCTGCACCTACTACCTGCCTGCGGTCCTTGCCACTGGGCTCCACTCCTACCTCCAGCCAGCTGTCCTCTGACTCAGGTGAGCCGTAGGACTGTTACAACCCCTGAGTCTGGGAATTACAGAAGTTAACAAGAATCCAGATGCATGCCTGGGGTTCTGTCCTTAGAATGAAACAGGGAGTACTACAACTACCATCATTGATGCTGCCTATACGATGCTATTGGAAGAGGATTGCACTGTGATATATACTTTGGAACTGTGCCTTTTACTGCCATATGTACTACTACTCCCCATCTTCAATTCAGTAAAGAAAGACCTTATTTACTTCAACATGAGACCTGGTTATTGACTCCATCAGCCAGCACTCTGCATCTGTACTCTGCCTTGCAATCTGTCAAACTGTTCAACATTAAGGGCACCACAACTAACACCAGACAGGAGCACAAAAATACCAAGGGTTTATCCCCTAGTCACTGGGGGAGGTGGGACTGGGGGAGGAATGGAAGGAGGGACTAGAACAGTTCGGAAGGAAAGGTGTAGGGTAAAAATATACATAAACCTCTCAAATGTATGTATACTAATGCCAGAAGCCTGACTAATAGAGTTGAGCGAACACCTGGATGTTCGGGTTCGAGAAGTTCGCCCGAACTTCTCGGAAATGTTCGGGATCCGAACCCCACCCGAACTTCGTCCCGAACCCGAACCCCATTGAAGTCAATGGGGACCCGAACTTTTCGGCACTAAAAAGGCTGTAAAACAGCCCAGGAAAGGGCTAGAGGGCTGCAAAAGGCAGCAAAATGTAGTTAAATCCCCTGCAAACAAATGTGGATAGGAAAATGAATAAAAATAAAAATAAAATAAATAAAAATTAACCAATATCAATTGGAGAGAGGTCCCATAGCAGAGAATCTGGCTTCATGTCAGCAGAGAATCAGTCTTCATGTCATAGCAGAGAATCAGGCTTCACGTCACCCACCACTGGAACAGTCCATTGTCACATATTTAGGCCCAGGCACCCAGGCAGAGGAGAGAGGTCCCATAGCAGAGAATCTGGCTTCATGTCAGCAGAGAATCAGTCTTCATGTCATAGCAGAGAATCAGGCTTCACGTCACCCACCACTGGAACAGTCCATTGTCACATATTTAGGCCCAGGCACCCAGGCAGAGGAGAGAGGCTTCATGTCAGCAGAGAATCAGTCTTCATGTCATAGCAGAGAATCAGGCTTCATGTCACCCACCACTGGAACAGGCCACTGTCAGATATTTTTAGGCCCCGGCACCCAGACAGAGGAGAGAGGTCCCATAACAGAGATTCAGGCTTCATGTCAGCAGAGAATCAGTCTTCATGTCATAGCAGAGAATCAGGCTTCATGTCACCCACCACTGGAACAGGCCACTGTCAGATATTTTTAGGCCCCGGCACCCAGACAGAGGAGAGAGGTCCCATAACAGAGATTCAGGCTTCATGTCAGCAGAGAATCAGTCTTCATGTCATAGCAGAGAATCAGGCTTCATGTCACCCACCACTGGAACAGGCCACTGTCAGATATTTTTAGGCCCCGGCACCCAGACAGAGGAGAGGTTCATTCAACTTTGGGTTGCCCCGCAATATAATGGTAAAATGAAAATAAAAATAGGATTGAATGAGGAAGTGCCCTGGAGTACAATAATATATTGTTAAGGGGAGGTAGTTAATGTCTAATCTGCACAAGGGATGGACAGGTCCTGTGGGATCCATGCCTGGTTCATTTTTATGAACGTCAGCTTGTCCACATTGGCTGTAGACAGGCGGCTGCGTTTGTCTGTAATGACGCCTCTGCCGTGCTGAATACACGTTCAGACAAAACGCTGGCCGCCGGGCAGCCCAGCTCCTCCCAGGCATAAAAGGCTAGCTCTGGCCACGTGGACAATTTGGAGACCCAGAAGTTGAATGGGGCCGAACCATCAGTCAGTACGTGGAGGGGTGTGCACAGGTACTGTTCCACCATGTTATTGAAATGTTGCCTCCTGCTAACACGTTCCGTATCAGGTGGTGGTGCAGTTAGCTGTGGCGTGGTGACAAAACTTTCCACATCTCTGCCATGCTAACTCTGCCCTCAGAGGAGCTGGCCGTGACACAGCTGCGTTGGCGACCTCTTGCTCCTCCTCTGCCTTCGCCTTGGGCTTCCACTTGTTCCCCTGTGACATTTGGGAATGCTCTCACTAGCGCGTCTACCAACGTGCGCTTGTACTCGCGCATCTTACTATCATGCTCCAGTGCATGAAGTCAGGTGGGCACATTGTCTTTATACCGTGGATCCAGCAGGGTGGCAACCCAGTAGTCCGCACACGTTAAAATGTGGGCAACTCTGCTGTCGTTGCGCAGGCACTGCAGCATGTAGTCGCTCATGTGTGCCAGGCTGCCCAGAGGTAAGGACAAGCTGTCCTCTGTGGGAGGCGCATCGTCATCGTCCTGCGTTTCCCCCCAGCCATGCACCAATGATGGGCCCGAGCTGCGTTGGGTGCCACCCCGCTGTGAACATGCTTCATCCTCATCCTCCTCCACCACCTCCTCGTCCTCCAGTAGTGGGCCCTGTCTGGCCACATTTGTACCTGGCCTCTGCTGTTGCAAAAAACCTCCCTCTGAGTCACTTCGAAGAGACTGGCCTGAAAGTGCTAAAAATGACCCCTCTTCCTCCTCCTCCTCCTGGGCCACCTCCTCTTCCATCATCGCCCTAAGTGTTTTCTCAAGGAGACATAGAAGTGGTATTGTAACGCTGATAACGGCGTCATCGCCACTGGCCATGTTGGTGGAGTACTCGAAACAGCGCAACAGGGCACACAGGTCTCACATGGAGGCCCAGTCATTGGTGGTGAAGTGGTGCTGTTCCGCAGTGCGACTGACCCGTGCGTGGTGCAGCTGAAACTCCACTGTGGCCTGCTGCTGCTCGCACAGTCTGTCCAGCATGTGCAAGGTGGAGTTCCACCTGGTGGGCACGTCGCATATGAGGCGGTGAGCGGGAAGGCCGAAGTTACGCTGTAGCGCAGACAGGCGAGCAGCGGCAGGATGCTTACTGGTCCACGTATCTGTGGTTAGGTGGACCTTGCCACAGATGGCGTTGCGCAGTGCACACTTGATTTTATCGGATACTTGGTTGTGAAGGGAAGGCACGGCTCTCTTGGAGAAGTAGTGCCGGCTGGGAACAACATACTGTGGGACAGCAAGCGACATGAGCTGTTTGAAGCTGTCTGAGTCCACCAGCCTAAATTACAGGATTTCATAGGCCAGTAGTTTAGAAATGCTGGCATTCAGGCCAGGGATCGAGGGTGGCTAGGTGGGAATTTACGCTTTCTCTCAAATGTTTGTGAGATGGAGAGCTGAACGCTGCTGTGTGACATGGTTGAGATGCTTGGTGACGCAGGTGGTGGTGTTGGTGGTACATCCCATGTTTGCTGGGCGGCAAGTGCCAACGTTCCTCCAGAGGCGGAGGAAGAGGCCGAGGTGGCGGCAGCAGCAGAAGAGGCCGAGGCGGCAGCAGCAGAAGAGGTAGCAGGGGGAGCCTGAGTGACTTCCTTGTTTTTAAGGTGTTTACTCCACTGCAGTTCATGCTTTGCATGCAGGTGCCTGGTCATGCAGGTTGTGCTAAGGTTCAGAACGTTAATGCCTCGCTTCAGGCTCTGATGGCACAGCGTGCAAACCACTCGGGTCTTGTCGTCAGCACATTGTTTGAAGAAGTGCCATGCCATTGAACTCCTTGAAGCTGCCTTTGGGGTGCTCGGTCCCAGATGGCGGCGGTCAGTAGCAGGCGGAGTCTCTTGGCGGCGGGTGTTCTGATTTTGCCCACTGTTCCCTCTTTGTCTTTTGCTACGCTGTTGGCTCGGTCTCACCACTGCCTCTTCCTCCGAACTGTGAAAGTCAGTGGCACGACCTTCATTCCATGTGGGGTCTAGGACCTCATCGTCCCCTGAATCGTCTTCCACCCAGTCTTGATCCCTGACCTCCTGTTCAGTCTGCACACTGCAGAAAGACGCAGCAGTTGGCACCTGTGTTTCGTCATCATCAGAGACGTGCTGAGGTGGTATTCCCATGTCCTCATCATCAGGAAACATAAGTGGTTGTGCGTTAGTGCATTCTATGTCTTCCACCGCTGGGGAAGGGCTAGGTGGATGCCCTTGGGAAACCCTGCCAGCAGAGTCTTCAAACAGCATAAGAGACTGCTGCATAACTTGAGGCTCAGACAGTTTCCCTGATATGCATGGGGGTGATGTGACAGACTGATGGGCTTGGTTTTCATGCGCCATCTGTGCGCTTTCTGCAGAAGACTGGGTGGGAGATAATGTGAACGTGCTGGATGCACTGTCGGCCACCCAATTGACTAATGCCTGTACCTGCTCAGGCCTTACCATCCTTAGAACGGCATTGGGCCCCACCAAATATGGCTGTAAATTCTGGCGGCTACTGGGACCTGAGGTAGTTGGTACACTAGGACGTGTGGCTGTGGCAGAACGGCCACGTCCTCTCCCAGCACCAGAGGGTCCACTAACACAACCACGACCATGTCCGCGTCCGCGTCCCTTACTAGATGTTTTCCTCATTGTTACTGTTCACCACAATAAGAAAAATATTATTCGGGCCAATGTATTGAATTCAAATTCAGGCCTTTTTTTACAGACATCTAACACTATCTGGCTATCTATTTAGGTACCGTATTACACTAATACAGGCACACTAGTAATGACAGATTTAGCTGAATATAAATTTGAGGCCTATTATTTAGGCGCTGGGTGACAGGTATACGTTTACGGACAGAATTAGACTTGGATCTGCACAGTAGCGTGTGTGTGAAGTTCTTGAGAATTACCCTATCAGCACCTTGAATCTAATATACCCTTTTAGGGATAGATTTAAAGTAGGCCTGATACAGCAGAAACCACTAATTTAGAGAATTGCAAAATTGGGAATTGTATTTCAACCCAGAACAAAAACTGTGCTTTGACGGACACTAAATAACTTGACCAGCTAAAGCAGTAATGACAGATTTGGATGAATATAAATGTGAGGCCTATTTTTTAGGCGCTGGGTGACAGGCTCAACTTGCCCCTGATGTAGTATATGGCCAAAAAATAACCACACTATTGATGGTTAAATGCACTTGATGACAGCTTGACCCTGATGTAGGATATAGCCAAAAAATAACCACACTATTGATGGTTAAATGCACTTGGTGACAGGCTCAACTTGCCCCTGATGTAGTATATGGCCAAAAAATAACCACACTATTGATGGTTAAATGCACTTGATGACAGCTTGACCCTGATGTAGGATATAGCCAAAAAATAACCACACTATTGATGGTTAAATGCACTTGGGTGACAGGCTCAGCTTGCCCCTGATTTAGTATATGGCCAAAAAATAACCACACTATTGATGGTTAAATGCACTTGATGACAGCTTGACCCTGATGTAGGATATAGCCAAAAAATAACCACACTATTGATGGTTAAATGCACTTGGTGACAGGCTCAACTTGCCCCTGATGTAGTATATGGCCAAAAAATAACCACACTATTGATGGTTAAATGCACTTGATGACAGCTTGACCCTGATGTAGGATATAGCAAAAAATAACCACACTATTGATGGTTAAATGTACTTGGTGGCAGCTTGTGCTGGCGCACCACAAGCCACAAAATGGCCGCCGATCACCCCAGAAAAAAGTGACTGAAAAACGCTCTGGGCAGCCTAAAAACAGTGAGCAATTAAATAGCAGCAGTTCAATGATCCACAGCTGTAGATCGATCACTGAATGAAGTCTTTTGGAGGAGTTAATCACTGCCTAATCTCGCCCTAACGTCGCAGCTGCAACCTCTCCCTACACTTGTATCAGCAGAGTGACGTGCAGCGCTACGTGACCCAAGCTTATATAGAGGCTGGGTCACATGCTGCACTGGCCAATCACAGCCATGCCAATAGTAGGCATGGCTGTGATGGCCTCTTGGGGCAAGTAGTATGATGCTTGTTGATTAGCTGCTTTGCAGCCTTTCAAAAAGCGCCAAGAAAGCGTCGAACACCGAACCCGGACTTTTACGAAAATGTTCGGGTCCGTGTCACGGACACCCCAAAATTCGGTACGAACCCGAACTATACAGTTCGGGTTCGCTCATCCCTACTGACTAATAAAACTGGTGAACTGGAATTAGTGATGTGTGAGGAGGACTATGACATAGTGGGAATAACTGAGACATGGCTGGATGATAGCTATGACTGGGCAGTTAATGTACAAGGTTACAGTCTGTTTAGAAAGGATCGTCGAAACCGGAGAGGGGGAGGGGTCTGCCTTTATGTAAAGTCCTGTCTAAAGCCCACAGTCCGTGAAGATATAAGTGAGGGACATGAACATGTGGAGTCACTGTGGGTAGAGATATATGGAGCTAAAAAGAACAATAAATTACTAATAGGAGTTTACTATAAACCACCTAATATACCAGAGTCCACAGAAAATCTACTACTAAATGAGATAGACGAGGCGGCAAACCATAATGAGGTAGTTATTATGGGGGACTTCAACTACCCAGATATAGGCCTCATGCACACGACCGTTGTGTGCACCCGTGGCCGTTGTGCCGTTTTCCGTTTTTTTTCGCGGACCCATTGACTTTCAATGGGTCGTGGAAAAATCGGAAAATGCACCGTTTTGCAGCCGCATCCGTGATCCGTGTTTCCTGGCCGTGAAAAAAATAAGACCTGTCCTATGTTTTTCACGGCCAACGGTTCACGGACCCATTCAAGTCAATAGGTCCGTGAAAGAACACGGATGCACACAAGATTGGCATCCGTGTCCGTGATCCGTGGCCGCAGTTTAGTTTTTATACAGACGGATCCGAAGATCCGTCTGCATAAAAGCTTTTTCATAGCTGAGTTTTCACTTAGAATATACTGTCGGTTCTGAGTTTTCACTAACACAGAGGCGTTCCCATGGTGATGGGGACGCTTCAGGTTAGAATATACTAACAGAACTGTGTACATGACTGCCCCCTGCTGCCTGGAAGGTGCTGCCAGGCAGCAGGGGGTAGCCCCCCCCTGTAGTTAACACATTGGTGGCCAGTGTGGCCCCCCCCCCCCCCTCCCTCCCTTGTAGTTAACTCATTGGTGGCCAGTGCGGCCGGCCCCCCCTCCCCTGTAGTTAACTCATTGGTGGCCAGTGGGCCCCCCCTCCCCTGTAGTTAACTCATTGGTGGCCAGTGGGCCCCCCCTCCCATGTAGTTAACTCATTGGTGGCCAGTGGCCCCCCCCTCCCCTGTAGTTAACTCATTGGTGGCCAGTGCGGCCGGCCCCCCTCCCTCCCCTGTAGTTAACACATTGGTGGCCAGTGTGGCCGCCCCCCCCTCCCTCCCTTGTAGTTAACTCATTGGTGGCCAGTGCGGCCGGCCCCCCCTCCCCTGTAGTTAACTCATTGGTGGCCAGTGGGCCCCCCCCTCCCCTGTAGTTAACTCATTGGTGGCCAGTGGGCCACCCCTCCCATGTAGTTAACTAATTGGTGGCCAGTGGCCCCCCTCCCTCCCCTGTAGTTAACTCGTTGGTGGCCAGTGGGCCTTCTCCCCTCCCTCCCCCTCCTAATTAAAATCTCCCCTCTATCATTGGTGGCAGCGGAGTGTACCGATCGGAGTCCCAGTTTAATCGCTGGGGCTCCGATCGGTAACCATGGCAACCAGGACGCTACTGCAGTCCCGGTTGCCATGGTTACTTAGCAATTTGTAGAACCATTACTTACCTGTGAGCTGCGATGGTCTGCGTCCGGCCGGAAGCTCCTCCTACTGGTAAGTGACAGGTCCGGCCGGGAGCTCCTCCTACTGGTAAGTGACAGGTCATGTCACTTACCAGTAGGAGGAGCTCCCGGCTGGACCTGTCACTTACCAGTAGGAGGAGCTCCTGGCCAGACCTGTCACTTACCAGTAGGAGGAGCTCCCCGACCGGACGCAGACCATCGCAGCTCACAGGTAAGTATAATGGTTCTACAAATTGCTAAGTAACCATGGCAACCGGGACTGCAGTAGCGTCCTGGTTGCCATGGTTACCGATCGGAGGCCCAGCTACTAAACTGGGACTCCGATCGGTACACTCCGCTGCCACCAATGATAGGGGGGAGATTTTAATTAGGAGGGGGAGGGAGGGGAGAAGGCCCACTGGCCACCAACGAGTTAACTACAGGGGAGGGAGGGGGGGCCCACTGGCCACCAACGAGTTAACTACAGGGGAGGGAGGGGGGCCGGCCGCACTGGCCACCAATGAGTTAACTACAGGGGAGGGGGGGCCCACTGGCCACCAACGAGTTAACTACAGGGGAGGGGGGGCCGGCCGCACTGGCCACCAATGAGTTAACTACAGGGGAGGGGGAGGGGGGGGCCGGCCACACTGGCCACCAATGTGTTAACTACGGGGGGGGGCTGCCCCCTGCTGCCTGGCAGCACCTGCCAGGCAGCAGGGGGCAGTCATGTACACAGTTCTTTTAGTATATTCTAACCTGAAGCGTCCCCATCACCATGGGAACGCCTCTGTGTTAGAATATACTGTCGGATTTGAGTTTCAAGATGTAACTCAAATCTGACGGTATATTCTAACATAGAGGCGTTCCCATGGTGATGGGGACGCTTCAAGTTAAAATATACCATCGGATTGGAGAAAACTCCGATCCGATGGTATATTAACTCCTGACTTTACATTGAAAGTCAATGGGGGACGGATCCCTTTGAAATTGCACCATATTGTGTAAACGTCAAACGGATCCATCCCCATTGACTTGCATTGTAATTCAGGACGGATCCGTTTGGCTCCGCACGGCCAGGCGGACACCAAAACAACTTTTTTTTCATGTCCGTGGATCCTCCAAAAATCAAGGAAGACCCACGGACGAAAAAACGGTCACGGAAAAACGGAACCCCGTTTTGCGGACCGCAAAAAAATACGGTCGTGTGCATGAGGCCATAGACTGGGAAACTGAAACTTGTATATCTCATAAAGGAAACAGGTTCTTGGCAAAAACCAAAGACAATTACCTCTCCCAACTGGTTCAGGACCCGACTAGAGGGACGGCCATACTGGACTTAGTATTAACCAATAGACCTGACAGAACAACAGACGTGCAGGTTGGGGGACACCTTGGAAATAGTGACCATAAAGTAATAACCTTCCAATTATCATTCAAAAGAGCGTTTCTACAGGGAGGAACAAAAATACCAAACTTCAAAAAAGCTAAATTTAGCCAACTAAGAGAGGCCATAGGCCTAACTAAATGGGATAAAGTCCTCACAAATAAAAATACAGCCACAAAATGGGATATCTTTAAAAGCATCCTAAAAGCTCATTGTGAGAGGTACATACCGTATGGGAATAAAAGGTAAAGGAACAAAAAGAAACCAATGTGGATAAACAGAACTGTAAAGAAAGCAATAAATGACAAAAAGAAAGCATATAAAACACTAAAACAGGAGGGTAGCACGGAAGCACTGAAAAACTATAAGGAAAAAAATAGAACATGTAAAAAACAAATAAAAGCGGCCAAACTAGAGACCGAGAGATTAATTGCCAAAGAGAGTAAAACTAACCCTAAAATGTTCTTCAATTATATAAATGTTAAAAAGTATAAATCTGAAGGTGTCCGCCCTTTAAAGAGTAATGAGGGGGGAGTCGCAGAGAGCGACGAGGAGAAAGCAAAGCTGTTAAATATTTTTTTCTCCAATGTATTCACTGAGGAAAATAAACTGTCAGATGAAATGCTGAATGTTGAAATAAATTCCCCATTAAAAGTGTCCTGTCTGACCCAGGAAGAAGTACAACAGCGACTTAAAAAGATTAAAATAGACAAATCGCCAGGACCGGATGGCATACACCCCCGTATCCTAAGGGAATTAAGTAATGTCATAGCCAGACCCATATTTCTGATATTTACAGATTCTATACTGACAGGGAATGTCCCACAGGATTGGCGCACGGCAAATGTGGTGCCAATATTCAAAAAGGGTCCAAAAACAGAGCCTGGAAACTATAGGCCGGTAAGTTTAACATCTGTTGTGGGTAAACTGTTTGAAGGTTTTCTGAGAGATGCTATCTTAGAGCATCTCAATGGAAATAAGGAAATAACGCCATATCAGCATGGCTTCATGAGGGATCGGTTATGCCAAACTAATTTAATCAGTTTCTATGAGGAGGTAAGTTCTAGACTTGACAGCGGCGAATCAATGGATGTCGTGTATCTGGACTTCTCCAAAGCATTTGACACTGTACCACATAAAAGGTTAGTATATAAAATGAGAATGCTCGGACTGGGAGAAAACGTCTGTATGTGGGTAAGTAACTGGCTCAAAAACAGAGGGTGGTTATTAACGGTACACACTCAGATTGGGTCACTGTCACTAGTGGAGTACCTCAGGGGTCAGTATTGGGCCCTATTCTCTTCAATATATTTATTAATGATCTTGTAGAAGGCTTGCATAGTAAAATATCAATTTTCGCAGATGACACTAAACTGTGTAAAGTAATTAACACTGAAGAGGACAGTATACAGCTACAGAGGGATCTGGATAGATTGGAGGCTTTACAAATGTAAAGTTATGCACATGGGAAGGAATAATGCAAGTCACCCGTACATACTAAATGGTAAAACACTCGGTAACACTGACATGGAAAAGGATCTAGGAATTTTAATAAACAGCAAACTAAGCTGCAAAAAACAGTGTCAGGCAGCTGCTGCCAAGGCCAATAAGATAATGGGTTGCATCAAAAGGGGCATAGATGCCCTGAGGGGAGATCTAATTACTATGTATAAATATATCAGGGGTCAGTACAGAGATCTCTCCCATCATCTATTTATCCCCAGGACTGTGACGAGGGGACATCCTCTGCGTCTGGAGGATAGAAGGTTTGTACACAAACATAGAAGAGGATTCTTTACAGTAAGAGCAGTGAGACTATGGAACTCTCTGCCTGAGGAGGTGGTGATGGTGAGTACAATAAAAGAGTTCAAGAGGGGCTTGGATGTATTTCTGGAGTGTAATAATATTACAGGATATAGCTACTAGAGAGGGGTCGTTGATCCAGGGAGTTATTCTGATTGCCTGATTGGAGTCGGGAAGGAATTTTTTATTCCCCTAAAGTGAGGAAAATTGGCTTCTACCACACAGGTTTTTTTTGCCTTCCTCTGGATCAACTTGCAGGATGACAGGCCGAACTGAATGGACAAATGTCTTTTTTCGGCCATTTATGTACTATGTTATGTATGTACTATGTTACCTTAAAAAAAACCTACTCAACGGGATAACCCTTTCGCTGAAATCCAGACAATCAGCTATTACTGCTAGGGAACACTATGGACCATCGCTGCAGAATGTAGTATACTCTGAGGAAGCCACAGTACTGACGATACATGTGTGGACGCTCGCTCTTCCTTCCATTGCCAGCACTGTATTTATTTAATTTATATGTATTTTATTCAAGTTACCTGTGTGTGTGTGTGTGTATATATATTAAAAGTGCCTATGCTCTAAGAATTATTGTTATTGGTACGGGATTAGTGGATTACTGTTTGCTCTTATATGAGCACTGACAGTTTTGAATATCGTGGCATTGCTTCTACTTGTGTGTATTGTACTCTATGGCGGAAGGGAAAAACCCGACCTGTAATGTACAGGAAGGGTGCGATAAAGTCCATCACTGTCTAAGTACCAGAGTACCATATGTCATAGACTGAGATAGCTCTAACAGTGCTAGGAGTCCAGATTACTTTTCAGTTCTGAACATTACTTAATTATCAGCAAATGTCTTCAGGTAATTCACAGAGGGACTGTCATATGCCATTTAATTTAACTGGTGCTTGCTCATTTCTACATACATTAGAGGGAGATAAATGCTGAACACAGACCAATTTATGTCAATTGCCATTAAAGAGTCCATATGTATTATGTAATTTATAAGTGGAGCTAAAGGCTATGGAATAGAACGTCAGCAAATCTATTCCAGACAGATTCAGTGATTAGTTCTCTATTTGAATAAAGCTAAGTGTCATGCAATCAATGACAATGTCAGTATAGAGTATAGTAACTCACAACATAACAATCCAGCTACTACTAACTACAACACAATCATTTCCAAAGCCATGGATGTGCTGCCAGATATTAGCATTTTGCTGAATACTATATGTATTATAATTGAGAAGTAAACATTTACTGGCTGCCTTTCTTCTTAATAGCATTTTGCACAGCTCTAGTCACTTTGATAAGTATTTTGTTCCAATGGCGTTTGCTGCACTTCTGATGATTACTGCGCCAAGTCATATCCCCACAGTTATGACATTAGTTTACACTCTATCACTGATATCAATAGTTTTGAATATGAAACATTATGATAGATTCATAAAATTGTCCATTGTCTTTATAAGGCTTCTCTTGTGCTGCATTGAACCTTGTGCTTCCAGCTCTTTCCACTATATAGTTTCTGGTTCTAGCGGCTCTATAAAGTTGCCTAAATGGGAGGAAATGCTCAGAACCCCAAATAATGTATGCAAATAATGCATACAATAGAGGATGCCGGCAGCGGACCACATTTTCTACAAAAAAAATCCTACACAAGATGGAATAATGTGTGGATTAGACTATGAAAATAAATAAATCACTGCAAAGGTCCACTACAATATATGTAAATGAAAATACAAGGCTAAACTCTCACGCTAGATGTTAAAATGAGACTTTAGCCAATATATTCCATTCAAGAACATATCGGAGCCCGCGCACCCCATCATGGTATCGGACTTTCCATGGCAGGTACCAGGAGATCGGAGAGACTGGCAACTCGTGGGTTAAATTGACAAGTTCCCTGTGGATCTTATTGTGTCTGTGTTTTGGTGAATGCCACACCCTTTGCTTCAGGTGTTGCTTGTTGGTAATTTACCTTTCCCATAAGTAGCTCTTCTCACTCTTGGAGGTGCGGTTTATAGATTTTCTTCCTGTCTTCTTACCAGCTGGTCGGTTGTACTCTGTGGTGTTTCTGGAGTTGCCAGTATTCTACTTTCAGCTAAGTCTTGTCTTTTCTTATTGTATTGCTTTTGTTATATTCCCTGTTGTTTGTATCTGGGCCTGAGACAGAGACTTCCATTTGTCCATCTGGGGAGTAATGGGTTGTCTCTGGTCCTAACCTCATTCCAAGGCCTCATAGGGATATAAGGGCCAAGGTATCCAGCTTATGAATATTCCTATATTGATAGGTAGTTAGGGCCCGGATTAGGGTTGTTTAGGTGGTGACCTGTTCCTTTCCTAGTTTCCAGGCCCAGTTACTGTTCCCCTTCCCTCCTGTGTTAAGTGTGGAGTTTTCCCCCCACACTGATCGTGACAGTATCTCAGTTGGCGTGGGACCTACCGCTAAACCTACCTATAGTGTTTGAACACTGTCTGATAGGTTCTAAGGTCCGACTCGCAGCCAGGCTTCCACAAATCTCCAAAGTAAGATCACAAATACAATGGAAGGAGGGAGAAGGTTGTGAACCCCACCTATAATGTCTCATTTTAACATCTAGTGTGAGGGTTTAGCCTTGTATTTTCATTTGCATATATTGTAGTGCACCTTTGCAGTGATTTATTTAATTTTCATAGTCTAATCATCCACACATTATTCCATCTTGTGTGGGATTTTTATTGTGGCACATGTGGTCCGCTGCCGGCATCCTCCATTGTATGCATTATTTGCTGGGGATTGCCGTTTGCAGAGGATCACATGTGGAGGTTTTGCTCCCCCAGTTATAAATACGCTACAGTATTTGGGGTTCTGAACATTTCCTCCCATTTAGGCCACTTTATTCTGTGATTTGTCTCTATATGTATGGGATGTGCCATTTGTTATCTTTAGTAACATTCTGGTGCACCTGGTGACCTGTGTCACACTAGCCTGTTATAGGTGGGGCTCACAGCCTCCTCCCTCCTCCCATTGTATTTGTGATCTTACTTTGGAGATTTGTGGAAGCTTGGCTGTGAGTCGGACCTTAGCACCTATCAGACAGTGTTCACACACTATAGGTAGGTTTAGCGGTAGGTCCCGCGCCAAGTGAGATACCTTGACGGGGTGTGCGGGATGCGGGATCCAATATGTTCTTGAACGAAATATATTAGCTAAAGTCTCATTTAACATCTATCGTGAGTGTGAGGGATATCACCCCTCGTGCCCGCTTGACGTCAAGCTCACGAGAAGCGGTATGGTCCCTGGTTACCAAGACGCCACGTTACGCCCTCCTGGAGGAGCATGTAAGGTCAGCTTGGTACAGTTTACACAGACACCTCCTGTCCACGCGGGCAAAGAGAGGCAACAAGCTGAGAGAGCCTTTTCACTGCCACAGTAAAACAGCGCTTTTTTCAGCCCGGGTAAACTGCCACCAGCTTCTAGTTTGATAGAAGCCCGGTCCGCTAACTGGATTATATAGGGTGAGAAACCAACCCGTGGTAGTTTATAACTAGGCCGAAACACGGACGTAGGGATTCGTGGTCGAGATACAAGACAGCACAAGATTAAATTATATATTTAATCGCCTTAAGGGCACACTAGATAACACAATATACACTAAGAATATATACAGTGGTCTGAGGTTATAAATAGAGGTAATATGGTACAAACAGGATTACACAGAGTACAAGTCAGTTTACCGGGTATTTGAATGTTCCTTTGGGTTATGATTAGTCCTTTGCTGTATTCACATGGAGGGCAGTGATGTCAGCTGGTTGCAGGTCCCTCTAAACACATGGCATGATGTTACCCTCCTTCAGAGAAAAGACACGCCCACTTGCTGGCACAAGCATTTTAAACTGTAGCCGGCCCCTCCTCTGGGAAGGGTCCACTCCCTCTTCTGGGCTGGCATTAAATGACCCACAAAACCCTTTAGGGTTCATAGCTCCAGACCAGAACGTCACAGGGGGATGGTTCTGGGACCAACAGATCTGCCTGGGTTCCGGCTACAATAGAGTCCAAACATGGTTATTTATATCTCCCCTCCCTGGCCTCCCACCACCACACTAAGACCATGAGCATGCTCATCATGGCCACAGGGACACAAATATGTATCCGGTTTGTGCCTGTGATGGCCGGACGATTCATAATTCCTTATAAAATCGCCAGTTCCATGCTGTCTGCTAGATTTGATTGAACTGGGGAATTGCTTAGACCCCCTGCAGGGAGGTTTTCCTGCAGGATCCATGCTGTCTGAATGGGGTGTGAAATTGTAAACAAAGGTGGTCTACAAGAAGTTCTCTGCCATATGGCTGGGGCTTTGAAGCAGGGCCCTCCTCTGGAGTTCACTACCTCTGCTATCTGACATCTGATGGCTGGTGTGGGAACATGGCTGACATGAAATAATGATCCATATTCCTCACACCTCCCCCTTTTAGAATGCACTAGGGGAAGCACACTCCTGTGATTCCCCGTTCGCAAATCCGCACCCTCTCTGGTGGCAACTGGCAAAGTGGTACAGCTGGAGTGCCAGGCTCCTGAGTACAAACCTCCCATTTGTTTTTGGCCAATAGAGTCCCCCCGACCGAGCATGACACCGAGGATGAAATTTCTGGCGTCGGTCGGTACTATAAACGGCCGCGTGAAGTCGGCTGCCTGTAGCACCGGGAAGCTGGGAAGGGTGTCCTTCAGTGCCTGGAAGGCTGTCTCGCAGTCGGTTGTCCAATCGACTGCGGAGGGCAGCTTCTTCCTGGTGCGGTCCATCAGGGGCCTCGCCAGGCTACTATAGTGGGGCGCGAACCCCCTATAGTACCCGGAGATGCCAAGGAAGGACATCACCTGGTGCTTGTCCCAGAGGGTGAGCCAGGATGCGCTGGCATCCACTCTCCCAGGCTCTGGTTCCAAAGCTTCCCCGCCTGCCCGGGGCCCCTCGCTTATGCCCAACCGACACTTCACTGGCGTAAGGGTCAAGCCTGCCTGGCAGATCTGCCCGAGCATCTGCGCCAGATGCTCTCGGGGATCCTCCCATGTAGGACCGAAGACGGCAATGACCCCCAGGTACGCGGCCGCGTACCCTTTCAAGTCCCTTAAGCAGCTTGACGCTTAGAAGTGGCTGAGGCATACTCCATGCCCAACGGCATCTCGGTGGACGCTGTCCTTCCGGGTGTTTTGGTGAACAGTTCCCGGAAGGGTACGGCATTCTGGGAGGGCCCCTGCCTACCGCTAATGATGCGCCTGCGTCAGGTTTACTGGGAAGGCCTTCTGTCTTCCCTGGGCATGGTCCAGTGTGACCAGGAACATCCTGGCATTGAGCCGCTGGTGCGCGAAGTACGGGCCCTCCCAGGCCGCCTGAAGCTTGTTCTGAGGTACGGGAACCAGCATCCACGCTTGCTGACCCACCTGGTCGGTCCTCTCACAAGCCATTGTCGGTCCCTAGGCCACGCCTCCGGTGAGCCCTGTTGGACCATTTCCTCGCACAATCGCCCTTGGTCCCAGACTGCCCTCTGGAAGTTTAAGTCCAAGGGAGGCCGTGCCACCTGCTCCATGAGAGCTTTCAAGCTGGCGCTAGCCCCTAACGCCGCCTGAAGCGCCTGGTGGGACGTATTCAGAATAGACGAGACTGCCACGTCCCCTGTCAGTTCTACTACCTGCCGGTCCCTAGGCCACTCCTCCGGTGAGCCCTGCTGGACCGTGACCCGGTACAGCCATCCTTGGTCCCAGACCACCCGTTTGAGGTCTGAGTCAGAGGGAGGCTGTGCCGCTTGCTCCTTGAGAGCGTTCAGCCTGGCGTCAGCCACTAACGCCACCTGAAACCCCTGACCGGACGTGGCCAGAATAGCAGAAAATGCCATGTCCTCTGTCAGGTCCTCGGGACCTGTCTCCTGGCCTCCATCTGACTCGGCAGCCACTTGGTCGGAAGGGGGAAAGCCATCAGACCTCTGAGGGGCCCCTAGGGCCCCAACACAACCACTGCACGTGACAGCAGCTATGGTCGCTGCCCCCGCTGGTAGTGCCTGCTTCCCCTTGGCTTCTGACCAAGTCGCCAGTCCAGACAGACTAACTTGGCCCTCTGACATCCCATCGGTGGAAGAACCCTGCACTGAGGCTTTACCTGGCAGCCCTACTTCTCCTGGGACAGCCCTGACCTCATTTGCATCCTCCTCCTCTGCAGCTGTCTGCCCCCTGCTTGTCCCCTCAGTAGCCACACCTGAGGACAACAGGTCCCAGCATGCTTGCTGGCCACACCCTGGGGCCTCAGCACAGCTGGCTTGAATGACCCCCTCCCCACTGAGGGGAGAGGCACACATTACATCCCCCACATCCAATAACAGTATCAACAGGGGTGGACATGGTATCACATTTTGGGGAATCAGACATCGGGGTGTCAGCGGCCATGTACTTAGACACAAGCCACCCCAGGTCCGTCCCCAGCAAAACACTGGCAGGGATATTTGAGGATACCCCCACCTCCCTTACTCCTCGATCGGCGCCCCAGTCCAAATAGACCTTGGCGACGGGCAGCGCCGTTCTGCTCCTCCAATCCCGGAGACAGTAAGGGATCTCCCGGGCAATAAATCATGGGGTGCCACCAGTTCAGGCCGTACCAGAGTCTTCTCAGCGCTGGTGTCTCTAAGTCCCATGGCCATGGCCTGGCCCACGGTGACCGGTTGCAAATTGTCCAGGGACCTCACACCACCCACAACAAAGTGGACGGTTTCCGGGTCGGCAACTGGGACGGGTCCCTCGGGCGCTGGGGACACATAGCCTTGAAGTGTCCTGGCTGCTTACACAGGTGGCAGGGGTAGCAGGTGCAGCGTGCGTCTTACCCCCTCTCCAGCCGGCAGGTTTCCGGGCCTCTGAAGTCCTGTTGTTTGTGTATTCATCGGCCAGGGCTGCTGTTGCGGAGGCCCCCTTTGGCTCCGGTCGTAGAGGTACTGCTGTAGGTCCTCCGGGCAATTCCACAAGAACTGCTCTGTGGTGATGAGCTCCTTCAGCTGCTGGACGGTGGTGAGCTCCAATCTTGTGGTCCATTGCTCGACCGCTCTCAGCAAGGCCCGCCTGTGATCGGCCCAGCTCTGGGTAGAACCCCGCTGCAAACTCCTGAGCTTTTTCCGGTATGTCTCAGGAGTCAAGTTGTACTGCCGGACCAGAGCCTGTTTGATGTCCTCATAGCTCAGGATGGTTTCGCTGGGCAGGTACCCAAAGATTTCAAGGGCTTTTCCCCTGAGACATGGCTTAAGGAATCTGACCCACTGGTCCTCCGGCAGCTGGTACTGATCGCAGGCCGCCTCAAACGCCAACAAGAAAGTGTCCAAGTCCCCATCTTTGTCCAGCCGGGGGAAGTCCTCCAACCGCAGTTTTGTATTCCGGATCTCTGGAGACTCACATCGAGCTGAGGAGGGCTGCTGGAGTTGGAGCTTGAGCACTCGCAGCTGTTGCTCACGCTCGGCCTGCTCGCGTCGTTCTGCAGCTTGCTCACGACGTTCTGCAGCCTCTGTTTGCTCGCAACGCTCTGCAGCTGCCATGAGGATCTCATAGGAAGCCTGGTCTCCTAGAGAGCAGCCGAGCCTGCCTGCTGGGGGGATGGGCTGGTGGAGTGAGGCCCACCGCAGACCTCACCTCTGGCAACTGGCTCCTTGGGGAGCTTTGGCTATGCTCCCCCTCGCCTTGAATAAAGTTGCCTTCCACCTCCTCTCGGCCCCCTATCTGGACTGCGTCCTCCCCGCCATCATTCATAGTCTCGGCCATCTCCTTAGCATTGCTTCTTGTGTAACTGGCCATCATTGCCACGGACGGTCACTGACACAGACTGCAACTTGATGCACACGCACACCTTATTGTATTTGCACTCAGACTGTCTAGTGTTGAGCTGATATTAAGACTCCAGCGGCAAAAGCTAATGCTGGTAGTCTTTAGTGTCTTGGAGTATGGGTCTCACACTCACACACCCTAGTATCTCGATCCCACTTTGCTGCCACCAATATGTGAGAGATACCACCCCTCATGCCCGCTTGACCTCAACTACATCTAGCTCATGAGACGCGGTATGGTCCCTGGTTACCAAGACGTGACTTTACGCCCTCCTGGAGCAGCATGTAAGGTCAGCTTGGTACAGTTTACACAGACACCTCCTGTCCACGTGGGCACAGAGAGGCAACAAGCTGAGAGAGTCTTTTTACTGCCACAGTGAAGCAGCACTTTCTCAGCCCGTGTAATCTGCCACCAGCTTCTCGTTTGATATAAGCCCAGTCCGCTAACGGGATTATATAGGGTGAGAAACCAACCCGCAGTAGCTTATAACTAGGCCAAAACACAGACGTAGGGATTTGTGATCGAGATACAAGACAGCACAAGATTAAATGATATATATATTTTTTATTTTTATTTAAATTATCTTTATTTTATATCCAAGACATAACAATTTAAATAACATGATGTTACACAAATACAACAAATATCCACAATTTAGTCCACTTAACCATCATAAGTACGAGAATTAGTATCAAAAAGATCCTATGTATCTAATCACCCACCCCACCACCCACCCTCAATGTCTCGGAGCACATCCATGGCGAACAGGGCCCTGTGGCCATATTGACCAAGTTCTATCCCTCTTTGTTTTCTGACTCTTATTCTGAATAGCGAGTTTCTCAAATTTCTTCACTTTATCAACAAGTTGTTGCCATACCGATAGTCAGATGGTTATTTGAGCCCCAATTCCTGGCAATTGCAACCCCGGCCAACATCAGCGACTTCATGCAAAGCATATTTTCTCGTCCCTGCCCATCAAATAGGGGGGCACCTAAAACAGCAGTGGTTATGTCTGGATCATAGTTGGATAAAGAGCATCTACGGAGCTCAGAAAAAAAGTTGGTCCAGAAACCCTGAATCCACGGACATAACCAAACAAGGTGTAAAAAATACGCTCGTTGGGCCAGGCATCTACAGCATCTGAGACATTATTATAGAACCGGGAGAGAGAAGAAGGCGTATAATATAGACGGTGTAGAATCCTAAACTGAATTAACCTGTGATTCCCAGATATAGAGATTTTTCGAATATTTCTGTATATTGCATCCCAATTTAATATTTTATTATTCCCTATATCTTGTCCCCATTTCACTTCACTTCTGAACTTATTAATTTTACCCATTTCCACTCTCAGTTTACTATAAATTAGTGAGATAGACATACTATTCTGATATGAATTAAAGCACCAATCCATAAAATCATGTGATTTGGTCGTAAAAAACTTTTTGTCTTTAGTGCACCTAAAAGCATGTTTTAGGGCTCTTTCACACTTGCGTTCTTGTCTTCCGGCATAGAGTTCCGTCGTCGGGGCTCTATGCCGGAAGAATCCTGATCAGGATTATCCTAATGCATTCTGAATGGAGAGAAATCCGTTCAGGATGCATCAGGATGTCTTCAGTTCCGGAACGGAACGTTTTTTGGCCGGAGAAAATACCGCAGCATGCTGCGCTTTTTGCTCCGGCCAAAAATCCGGAACACTTGCCGCAAGGCCGGATCCGGAATTAATGCCCATTGAAAGGCATTGATCCGGATCCGGCCTTAAGCTAAACGTCGTTTCGGCGCATTGCCGCATCCGACATTTAGCTTTTTCAGAGTGGTTACCATGGCTGCCGGGACGCTAAAGTCCTGGCAGCCATGGTAAAGTGTAGTGGGGAGCGGGGAGCAGTGTACTTACCTTCCGTGCGGCTCCCCGGGCGCTCCAGAGTGACGTCAGGGCGCCCCAAGCTCATGGATCATGTGATCACATGGATCACGTCATCCATGCACATGGGGCGCTCTGACGTCATTCTGGAGCGCCCGGGGAGCCGCACGGACTGTAAGTATACCGCTCCCCCGCTCCCCACTACTACTATGGCAACCAGGACTTTAATAGCGTCCTGGGTGCCATAGTAACACTGAACGCATTTGGAAGACGGTTCCGTCTTCAAATGCTTTCAGTACACTTGCGTTTTTCCGGATCCGGAGTGTAATTCCGGCAAGTGGAGTACACGCCGGATCCGGACAACGCAAGTGTGAAAGAGGCCTAACCTGAAAATATTTATACTTATCTAATATATTAACGTTGTGACCAAGTATATCCACTAGAGTCCTAATGTCACCATTGTGCATCATTTGTTCAACCCTAATTATTCCCTTCCTTTCTCAGAATTTAATATCATCAATCGTATTAACTTCACTAAAATTCACATTATACCATAGAGGGGTAAAATTAAGTGTATGAGTGATTCCCAAAATTACTTTAAGTGAGTTCCAGACAAGTTGCATAGAGTGTAATATAATAAAAAAAATTCCCTTTTCTCCCATATATCCAGTTTCTAGAATACTAAATATATCCCGCTGAACTCCTTTATAGTGTCTGATAAGTTGGGGGTATATATTAAGGGGAGCAGAAAGGTACCATTATATTTGAGAGGCCAAATAATAACAACGCAAATAGGGAAAAGATAAACCCCCATTCTCTAGATAATTCTGCTTAATACATACTCTTTTTCTGCCCCAAATTAGTTCATTAAGCAATCTCTCAAGGACTTTAAAATGCGCATCTTCAATCCACACCGGGCAAGGAGCCAGTTGATATAGCATCTGTGGGAGGAGCACCATTTTAATTAAGGCAATCCTATCTGCCTGACCCATCGTCAACTTTTGCCATACCCGTACTTTATTTTTAATTTAATCTATCAGTGGGAAAATATTCAATTTAGTATAGTCTTTCACCAAGGGACCAATCAGGACCCCCAGATATTCCAGTGAATCAGTTAACATTAGACATCTAACAACAGCCACTTTAACTGGGGGGGGGCACTATTTAGCGGTAATAAAGCAGATTTCTGCCAGTTCACTTCATATCCAGAGAAAAAAACTAATTCATTAATTATCTTCATAACATGGGGCAGGGCTAAATATCCATCCCTTAAATATATAAGAACATCATCAGCATAGAGGCTAATTTTATCCTGCAAATCCTGGCCTCCAAAACCACGAATACTAATATCCTGTCTGACTCGACATGCCAGGGGCTCTAGAAAAATAGCAAAAAAGAGGGGGGATAAGGGACAGCCTTGTCTAGTACCCCGCTGCAATTCAAATGGATCCGATAAGGAGCGATTCACATTTATCCTTGCCTTAGGAGATTTATATAGTAACTTGACCCACTGGACAAAGTTAGGGCCAAAATTCATTCTGTACATTACTTCCCATAGAAAGTCCCACTCCACCCTGTCAAAGGCCTTTGCGGCATCTAGTGACAGGATGGAGCGGTCTTCTCCCTCTCCCAGATGGACATTCATTAATGTCCTATGGATATTGGTCTGGGCTGAGCGCCTTGGTATAAATCCTGTTTGGTCAGGATGGATTATCTTAGCTATTATCCTCTTTAGTCTATTAGCAAGCACTTTTGCACCAATTTTATAATCAGTGTTGAGCAAGGAGATGGGTCTATATGACCCCATATCCAGTTCATTCTTTACCTTTTTTTTAAACTAAGGTAATAATAGCTTCGGACATTGATGGAGGTAGATGGCCCTCATTCCAAGACACATTTAATAACTGCAGTAAGTGAGGTAAAAGCACATCACTATACCGCCGATATAATTCAAAAGGGAGGCCATCAGCCCCAGGGGCAGAGTTACCTCTAGGTGATCTCAGTGCTTCTTCCAATTCCAAGAGTTGGATAGGGATCTCTAGCGCCGTTCTATCTTCTTGAGAGAGAGAGAGAGGGGAGATTAATTTTGTCCAGATAGAGTTTATGATTAACATGACGCCCATTTAGGTCTGATCTATATAAGGTATTGAAGTAGCTGACAAATTCTTGTTCAATATCTGCCATATCTGTACATATCTTTCCCTTGGGAGACCTAATACTTTTAATTATAGTGGTAGTTTGCTGATTTTGAATCAGGGAAGCTAATAATCTCCCTGGCTTTCCTGCCTCACAGAACTGATTTTGACCTGAAAAGAAAATCTTTTGTTGACACTTGTCCTGGAGATGACAATTATATTCCTCCCTAGCTTTGAGTAGACTCTGGTGTATATTTACACTTTGGTCCGTAGCTATTATCCCCTGCAAAGAATGTACTCGCTGTTCAAGAGTAATCTCCTTTTCCGCATAGGAAACTTTAGCTTTTTGAATTCTGGAATAAAAAATGCCTCGGGTAAAAGCTTTTAAAGCGTCCCAAATATAATGTATATGAGCAGAATTAGAGTTATAATTCCAGAATTCTTCCAGCTCAGTCCTTATTTCTCCCTGCTCTTGAATTATATTAAGCCAGTGTGGATTAAGTCTAAAAATACGAGATCTCCTAATATCTTCCCGTTTTTTTATTGCTAGGAGAATTGGAGAGTGGTCCGAGATCGTATGTGGCTCGTATTTCATACGAACAATCTTATTAATAAAATTGGCCGTTGTAAAGGCAAGATCTATCCTGGATAGGGCAGCACAGGAATGACTATAGCAGGAGTATGTTTTTACATTGCCATATAAATGTCGCCAAATGTCTATTAGCACCATTTCTTGGCATATGTTGAATAATAACGATGTTCCTCCTGTTCCCGAACTGCTCTGACGTCCAGAAGAGATCCTATCCAATCCACGATCCATGACATCGTTAAAGTCTCCCAGCAAAACAATTGGGCATTCATCTCTTTGGCTTACAAAGTCAAAGAGTTGAGAAATAACATTCAAAGAAAAGGGGGGAGGGATGTAAACAAACGCCAGTATACAAGTTGTCTGAAGTCACTTACAGTGAAGAAACACATACCTGCCCTCTTTATCTATTCTTTGTCCAATAGTTTCATCCTGTACTTTATTATGAATATACACGCTGACCCCCCGAGAGTAAGAAGAAAAACAGGAGTGATACTCAGCTTGTGCCCACTTTTTTTTCATGCAGGGAACTTTATCGGGGGTCAGGTGCGTTTCAACTAAGCCCACTATCGCGGGAAGATGTTTACTAATTATATCAGAAATAATAACTCTTTTAGTCCTGTCTGCCAGACCACAGACATTCCATACAAAAAGTCTTTCTGTCATTAAATTATGACTATCCTGTGTCCAGGTCAACCATTGGAGGGCCGAACTTCCATAACTTGTTCACCCTGGATGTGCCCCGAGACCACGAGTTCCCTCCCCCTATCCACCCCCCTAACCCCCCTTCCTGGTCACCAGAGAGTGGCATCCCTCCCTGATAGCCTCTTCCTCTTTGCACTACCCCCACCGCCCACGCCCGCCCCATGTTTTTAATTAGCAATACCCTCCCGCTCCATCCACGATATTAATCCATCCAATTTGGGAAAGAACAGAGTCCTCCCTTCATATATCAGTCTGAGGGTTGCTGGGTAGATCATGGAATATTTAATTTTTACGGATGCGAGCTTCTTTTTCACTTCTCGAAATTCCCTTAGTTTATCTTGGGTGTTTTTAGAAAAATCCGGATAGATCTCAATCCTGATGTCGTCAAACAGCAAATCTTTAATATCCCTCTTTTCCCTCAGGATCTTATCCCTATCTTTTTGAGACCGCAACCTAACTAACATTGTCCTTGGGGGGGGCACCCATAGTTTGTTTTTTTTTTGCTGGAATCCTATGCGCCCTTTCCACACAAAAAGAGGGCAAAAGGGATTCTTTCACAATATTATTTAACAACCAACTTTGTACAAACTCTTTTACTGCATCACTCTCAGCCCCCTCTGGGAATCCTATCAACCTCAAGTTAGATCTTCTGGACGTATCCTCCAGGGAGGCCAGTTTCTCTTTTAATAATTTATTCTCGCGTTCCAGAGACTTGGCTTTCCCAGAGGTCACGTCCAAATCTATTTAATTTCTTTGGTAAATCCCTGTAGTTCCTTAACTTTATCCCGTATCTTGTTCATTTCATCCTTTATAAGGGAAATGTCAGATTGTTTAGAAGCGACCTTTAAAGAAAGCTCCCTCAGCGATTGATTAAATAAATGAACCGCGGCCAATATATCAGCCAGTTTATTATCAATCAATTCCATCCTATTTTCTCCCCCCGCGGTGCCCACGGTCTCGGTCACTAACTCTGTTTTATCAGAAATATCAAGGGTTTCCTGAGGTAGCTGTGTTTTTTGAGCCTGTCTTGTCTTGGGCGGAGAGGATTTTTTTAGGAATCTATCTATTTTTGCAGAGGGGCTACTCAGACCCGAACTTTTGGGGGATGATAACCCAGTAGATCTCCTATTAACAGACTTAGGGGGAATTTTTCCCTTAATAATATTACCTTAAAGGGTTTCTACCACCAGAAATACTGTTATGTAGCTGACTGACATTAGCGATGCGCTAATGTCAGCACTACATAACAGTATGTTTCTAACGTTAGTCCCTGCAGCCGTTTTTGTTAAAAAAGCACTTTTATTATATGTTAATGAGCCTCTAGGTGCTATGTGGGCATAAAATCAGCACCTAGAGGCTCCATCCACTCACCCATTATGCCCCCCAGGTCCAGTGTTGTGCCTGACCAGCTCCTCTTGATTGATGGCACGGTCCGCCGCATCGCTGCCGAAATCCCGCGCCTGTGCCGTTCACTTCTGTCTTCGGCGCAGGCGCAGTGAGTGAATGATCCTGGTGCCGGATTCCTCACTGCGCCTGCGCCAACTACGTCACAGTGAGGAAGCCGGCATCAGGAGAGCGGCCTTCCCTCACTGCGCCTGCGCCGAAGACAGAAGTGAACGGCGCAGGTGCGGGATTTCAGCAGCGATGTGGCGGACCGTGCCATCAATCAAGAGGAGCTGGGCGGGCAGAACACTGGACCTGGGCGGGATAATGGGTGAGTGGACGGAGCCTCTAGGTGCTGATTTTACGCCCACATAGCACCTAGAGGCTCATTACCATATAATAAAAGTGCTTTTTTAACAAAAACGGCTGCAGGGACCAACGTTAGAAACATACTGATATGTAGTGCTGACATTAGTGCATCGCTAATGTCAGTCAGCTACATAACAGTATTTCTGGTGGTAGAAAACCTTTAAATGATATATTTAATCGCCTTAAGGGCACACTAGATAAAGCAATATACACTAAGAATATATACAGTGGTCTGAGGTTACAAATACAGGTAATATGGCACAAACAGGATTACACAGAGTACAAGTCAGTTACCGGGTAGTTGAATGTTTCTTTGGGTTATGATTAGTCCTTTGCTGTATTCACATGGAGGGCAGTGATACCAGCTGGTTGCAGGTCCCTCTAAATACATGGCACGATGTGACCCTCCTTCAGAGAAAAGACACGCCCACTTGCTGGCACAAGCATTTTAAACTGTAGCCAGCCCCTCCTCTGGGAAGGTACACTCCCCCTCTTCTGGGCTGGCATTAAATGACCCACAAAACCCTTTAGGGTTCATGGCTCCAGACCAGAACGTCACAGGGGGATGGTTCTGGGACCAACAGATCCGCTGGGGTTCCGACTACAAGTAGAGTCCAAACATGGTACCGTCATTGGGTTTCTGTGGGGAAATATGTATATCTCCCCTACCTGACCTCCCACCACCACACTAAGACCATGGGCATGTTCATCGTGGCCACAGGGACACAAATATGTATCCGGTTTGCGCCTGTGAAGGCCGGGCGATTCATAATTCCTTATAAATCGCCGGTTCCATGCTGTCTGCTAGATTTGATTGAACTGGGGAATGGCTTAGACTCCCTGCAGGAAGGTTTTCCTGCAGGATCCATGCTGTCTGAATGGGGTGTAAAATTGTAAACAAAGGTGGCCTGCAAGAAGTTCTCTGTCATATGGCTGGGGCTTTGAAGCAAGGCCCTCCTCTGGAGTTCACTACCTCTGCTACGTGACAGCTGATGGCTGGTGTGGGAACATGGCTGACATAAAATAATAGTCCATATTCCTCACAGTGATGGTTTAGCCTTGTAATTTCATTTGCATATATTGTAGTGCACCTTTATAGTGATTTATTTACTGGTTCTAGCGACTGCCCAAAACATCTGATCAGGAAGGGTACAATAAAGGCCATTAATGTCTAAGTACCAGAAAGCTCCTTTATGAATTATCAGAGTAAACAGTACCTTTCAACATTTTAAGAGAACCAAATATACAAATGTTCCTTGTCTTATGGTCAACGTGTGACGCAGTAAGTTTGGACCCACTGTGCTTCCGAACAGATTTGAATTTTGGCTACTTCTAAGGGCATTGTCTAAGTGACCCGCTGGTCTTCACCTTTTAACCCCTGTAAAGGGATCTGCTGCAGAGGAAGTACCAGGTCACTACCTCTTGAAGTAGTTTCTGTTCAGTGACAGTGGATCCAGGCAGGTTTAGAGACACTGGTGTGTGGCACAAAAAGGACAGGAGAGCGTAAGGTCAGTGGACAAACTGAGGTCAGGGCAGACAGAGTTTGTTCAATCCAACAAACAGGCAGTAGGTCATGGCATGCAGCACAGGGTCAATGCGGAAGTAATGCAACAGTCAGGACAAGCAGTCTGAAAAACAGGCAGAGGTTGGGCACTGGACATCAGGACAACTCTATAGTATACCTCAGGGGTGAGCAACCTTCAGCACTCCAGCTGGTGTGAAACTACAATTCCCAGCATGTTCTTTTTATTTTTATGGGTGTTTGGAGAAAAGAAGAGTAAGAATGCATGATGGGAGTAATAGCTTTACAACAGCTGGAGTTCAGTAGGTTGCCTACCCCGGTGTACCTTCACAGGACTTGACAAGTTAAGAACCTATTGATGAGGTACCCTCTCATAGAGGAGAGCACCTTAACTAACCAAGGGAAGGTCGGTATTGGCTGGGCACCAATTAGACCGCAAGGCCGCTGACCCTTTAGGAAGTCAGGGATAGCTTGCATGCCCCCATGGATAGCAGAGAATAGCAGGCAAGAGGCAGGGAGGCAAGAAGAGGCCTACAGCATGCAGCAGACATAACTACTTACACTCTGGCCATGAACCACCCGCAACTGTGTTGCAGGAGAGGTGAAGTACTATATTCATAGGCGTGCGCACGGGGTGTGCCTGGGCACACCCTAATCAAGCCTGCTGGCCGGCGAATACTAATGAAGTGCTTCCATTTTGGAAGCGCTCATTAGTAATGGAGGACCAGGAAGCGGTGAGCGCTATGTACTTACCGCTTCCTGGTCCTCGGCTGTCGGCTGTGCAGGGCTGCGCACAGCGTGAGGCACTTTGTGACATCACGCTGTGCGCGCCAGTTCAGAGCACAGCCGACAGCAGGAGGAAGAGGATCGTGGGCGGCGATGACCGGCGGCATCCAGGAGCAGAGAAGTAAGTGTTTTTTTATTTTATAAAAAATGAGGCTGCTGGGGGCATAATGGAGGCATAATGGGGGCTAATGAGGCATATAAGGGTTAATGAGACATATGGGGGTTAATGAGACATATGGGGGTTAATGAGACATATGGGGGCTAATAAGGCATATGGGGCTAATGAGAGGCAAAATGGGGGCTAATGAGAGGCATAATGGGGGCTAATGAGAGGCATAATGGGGACTAATGAGGCATAAGGGCTGATAATGGGGGCTAATGAAGCATAAGGGCTGATAATGGGGGCTAATGAGGCATAAGAGCTGATACTGGGGGTCAATTAGGCATAAGGGTTTAAGATGGGGCTAATGAGGCATAAGGGCTGATGATGGGGACTAATGAGACATAATGGGGCTAATGAGGCATAAGGGATGATGATGGGGGCTAATGAGAGCCATAATGGGGGCTAATGAGGCATAATGATAAAAATCATAAAACTGTGTTTTTCTGACCATGATTTCTGCTTAACAATTTCTACTCCTAGATAAACTTTATCTTGTTTTTCCAGCACCAAAGTTGAAATATTTATAGTAAACATTTTCATGATTTCTTGTGATTAATGTTCCAAGCAAAAACCTTCCAAAGACCTTGTATCTTACGTTCTTTTTGCTTGAAACCTTCAGCAAACAAAATTGTCTCCGTTTTTTCAGAGAGAATGGAGCATGTCAGTATTTTAGCGAATTCTAAATTTTTAAGGATCAAAAAATTGCCATTATTAGGTGTATTTCTGGCACAGATTGCGGCACAAAGGTTATTTGCTCGGCAATCTGCAACTTTTCCCAGCTCACGTCAGGTCTAAAAAAGTGGGCGTGGCATGGGTGGGGAAGGAGATGGGCAGGCCCGTCTCATTCATAATTTTCTACGCCTGGAAGCTGGCTTACATTTAGAACGGTGCTGGAGGCACTGAAGTTATGTGGAGACCGGTGCCTATTCATAACTGTGGCGGATCCACCACTAGCACAGGGGCTTTTTAGATGCCGGTCTTAATAAATGACCCCTTGATGTATATAGGGACATCCAGTGGTCATGTAGTGCGCAGCTCCGCAGCACATGCTCAGTACATGCTGGGAAGCCAGGCTCACAGTATGTAATGCTCAGGTGCAGGCTGGGTGGTAATCTGTGCAAGATTTGGATGCAGGAAACAGTGATTTTAGCAGGAGAGGAGGCGAGCGGGGATGGGTTAGGAGTTGTGGGCTTAGGCACTTTAAAAGGTAAAAAACAGCCATCTGGGCAGTGGGTGGTTTATTTGCATACCAACGTTCTTTTTCTGCAGGACGCAAACACTAAAAAGAGAAAGAAAGGTATGTTTTACATGATGTGGAAGTGAACTGCAGTGCACTGCTGTTAGTTTATTATGTTACATCGAGGTGACACCCCTTTCTGTTGCAGATGGTGGCAGTTGAAGGATGGAACTGAGGATGTGCTTCCATCTTAGTAAGCTGGACAGAGAATTTAGAAAAAGAGCAAACAGCAGGTGGCGCTATACAAATAGATTTCAGTGATGGTGAGTATAATTAAAAAAAATTCAAGAGGGGCTTGGATGAATTTCTGGAGTGTAATAATATTACAGGCTATAGCTACTAGAGAGGGGTCTTTGATCCAGGGAGTTATTCTGATTGCCTGATTGGAGTCGGGAAGGAATCTGGCTTGTGCCTCACAGTTTTTTTTTTTGCCTTCCTCTGGATCAACTTGCAGGATGACAGGCCGAACTGGATGGACAAATGTCTTTTTTTGGCCTTATATACTACAGTCGTGGCCAAAAGTTTTGAGAATGACAAAAATATTGTAAATTGTAAAAGTTGCTGCTTACGTTTTTATAATAGCAATTTGCATATACTCCAGAATGTTATGAAGAGTGATCAGATGAATTGCATAGTCCTTCGTTGCCATGAAAATTAACTTAATCCCAAAAAAAACTTTCCACTGCATTTCATTGCTGTCATTAAACCTGCTGAGATCATTTCAGTAATCGTCTTGTTAACTCAGGTGAGAATGTTGACGAGCACAAGGCTGGAGATCATTATGTCAGGCTGATTGGGTTAAAATGGCAGACTTGACATTTTAAAAGGAGGGTGATGCTTGAAATCATTGTTCTTCCATTGTTAACCATGATGACCTGCAAAGAAACACGTGCAGCCATCATTGCGTTGCATAAAAATGGCTTCACAGGCAAGGATATTGTGGCTACTAAGATTGCACCTCAATCAACAATTTATAGGATCATCAAGAACTTCAAGGAAAGAGGTTTAATTCTTGTTAAGAAGGCTTCAGGGCGTCCAAGAAAGTCCAGCAAGCGCCAGGATCGTCTCCTAAAGAGGATTCAGCTGCGGGATTGGAGTGCCACCAGTGCAGAGCTTGCTCAGGAATGGCAGCAGGCAGGTGTGAGCTCATCTGCACGCACAGTGAGGCGAAGACTTTTGGAAGATGGCCTGGTGTCAAGAAGGGCAGCAAAGAAGCCACTTCTCTCCAAAAAAAAACATCATAGACAGATTGATCTTCTGCAGAAAGTATGGTGAATGGACTGCTGAGGACTAGGGCAAAGTCATATTTTCCGATGAAGCCTCTTTCCGATTGTTTGGGGCATCTGGAAAAAGGCTTGTCCGGAGAAGAAAAGGTGAGCGCTACCATCAGTCCTGTGTCATGCCAACAGTAAAGCATCCTGAGACCATTCATGTGTGGGGTTGCTTCTCATTCAAGGGAGTGGGCTCACTCACAATTTTGCCCAAAAACACAGCCATGAATAAAGAATGGTACCAAAACACCCTCCAACAGCAACTTCTTCCAACAATCCAACAACAGTTTGGTGAAGAACAATGCATTTTCCAGCACGATGGAGCACCGTGCCATAAGGCAAAAGTGATAACTAAGTGGCTCGGGGACCAAAACGTTGACATTTTGGGTCCATGGCCTGGAAACTCCCCAGATCTTAATCCCATTGAGAACTTGTGGTCAATCCTCAAGAGGCGGGTGGACAAACAAAAACCCACTAATTCTGACAAGCTCCAAGAAGTGATTATGAAAGAATGGGTTGCTATCAGTCAGGAATTGGCCCAGAAGTTGATTGAGAGCATGCCCAGTCGAATTGCAGAGGTCCTGAAAAAGAAGGGCCAACACTGCAAATACTGACTCTTTGCATAAATGTCATGTAATTGTCGATAAAAGCCTTTGAAACGTATGAAGTGCGTGTAATTATATTTCACTACATCACAGAAACAACTGAAACAAAGATCTAAAAGCAGTTTAGCAGCAAACTTTGTGAAAACTTATATTTTTGTCATTCTCAAAACTTTTGGCCACGACTGTATGTTACTATGTTACATGTTACTATGCTATACAAAATTTTTAATGACATGCAATTAAAAAAGTATTCAGATGCAGGTGCTGGTTTAGAAAATGTAGAATATTTTTCATGGGATAAGCCCTTTAAAGGGGTATTCCCATCACAGACAATGAGGGCATATCGCTAGAATATGCCCCCATTGTCTGATAGGTGCGGGTCTCACCTCTGGGACCCATACCTACAACATGAACGGATTGGGGAGAGCTGTGGCTGGAGGACCCCGGATTTCCCAGGGTCCGTCCACCACCAAGCGCTGTTCCCCGCTGCTCCCATAGAAGTGAATGGGAGCGCACCATGCACGCGCGGGCCCCTGCTCCCATTTATTTCTATGGGGAAGACGGAAATAGCCGAGCCAGTGCTCGGCTATTTCCTCAATGGCCCCATAAAAATGAATGGAGGGCGGCTGCGTATGCGCAGTGTGCCCTCCGTTCATTTCCCCGCTCCGTTCTCATTGTAGGTGGGGGTCTCAGAGGTGGGACCTGCACCTATCAGACAATGGGGGCATATCCTAGCGATATGCCCCCATTGTCTGTGATGGGAATGCCCCTTTAAGTGCAAAAAGTGGCCTTTGTGAAGGAGGCTTTTTTAACCATAAAACTTTTACCTATTGCATTGATAGCTTTGCAACCCATATTCACTGGAGAAGCAGAAAGTACTGTTACAGGAAAAAAATCTTCATTAAGAGTGGTCCATAGATCAGTTTTAATGATAGACCTGTCTGATCGTTGCTTTGACAGACAAGTGAATCTAATGATACCTAGAAAGGAAGCACTTTGCTTAATCACAGTGAAAGTACACGTCTACTTTTGTGCATGACTGCATTACTGGTCTGATTAAGAGTCTTGTTCTGTGAATTACTTTCTGTTAAACGACCTAAACTAAGAGTGCTTAGTTCAGCACCTAAAACTGCTTCATTATCCAGTGTGACATTAGTGACCATCAATATAAAATGATCTTCGTTTTTCAAAGAAATTCATGAGTGTAATTCCTAAATCGCAGATGCCTACTATACAACTATTGATTATCGGATTAAAAAGTGCTGTATAGCAATTTAGTTTATTGCAACAATGACAATAAATACTGATTATAAAATAAATTTTACAAGTAATTATCCATTATCCAATCATGTAATCCATTATCCAATCATGTAGGATAGATCTATTGTAGGGATGAGTGAATCAATTCTAAGAAATAGATTTGTCTTATTAGCAATTTGATAGAGTCAAAGATCTCGCCCAGTCTTGACAGACTAGGCCCTGCACTACTGCTCCCAGAAGTATAGTGGTGCATGGGCAGTTGCTGCTCTTAAAGCTGAATTTGAGCTTCTGCACCTGCGCTGCTACTTGGAGCAGCGGCGAAGGGCCCAGACTGTCATCGCTGGCGAGATGTATAGCCCTAGCCCTGTGAATCAACAGGCAGGTGGGCGCTTCTTCACCTATGGACAGCCCCTCACAAATGAAGAAATCTTGATAGTGAGACGAATTGATTCATTAGAATTGATTTGCACATCTCTAATCTGTTGCTACTATGCATCCCCAATTAAAAATGTTATCAACCTTTAGATAAATTTTTTTTAATTGCTCCAATGCATCTAAAATAAAAAAAATAAGACAACTTAGCAATATATTTATTTTGAAAATTGCAATTACTCCCCCCTCTTAAGAGGGGCCATCGGACCCTCAACATATGGAGCAGGCTTCAATGGGAACTCAGAATGAAACTTCTTAATCAGATGAGGGGCATGAAAATCCCGAGCCACAACCCATGTTCTCTCCTCAGCACCATATCCATTTGTGAGGCAAAAGCTGCCATGGCATACATGATAGCGCAGCTACCGAGTCTTTTTTTGGCCAGTGATAATGTAATGACTGTAGGTAGGGACAGACAAGGACAGTGAGCCCTATAGTTATTCCCCACCCTACTTTCCCTACCCATTTGCAGTACAAGCCCTAGATAGCTAGACCCCAACTGGTCGACGGTCCCTATGCTATATAAGTGCAGAGACGAACTACAAACAAAGACAAACAAAATACCAGAGTTGTAACAATAGAAAAATGAGCGGGCACTCATACACTTGGCAACCAAATTGACATATGCAGAAAATATTTATTAATAAGTCCCCATAAAATTCAAGTAATAAAATTATAAAAACAGTATGCTGAAAATAATAACATACAGAAAATACAAAAATACAATCACATATACTATGGTAGATATAATCGATAATATATTCAATATTGTCTTCAATGGTAAAGTATTCAATGATAAAACATTTGATAAAATATTCGATACCATTCAATAATATCCAGTCGATAAATCCAATGATATATATCACACCAAAATCTTGAAGTATTGTCCAAGTCTTATGTATGCTGTTATTGAAAAGGGGGAGGTATTTCCTCTATGGCTCTATCCCAGATTGGGAAATTGAGTGTCACTTTAAATATTGTAGGTGTATTTACCCTGGGAGCGCCATGCATTCATAAAATATCCACAGGAATCCTGATAAAAGTCTCTTATGACATTTCCTTTTAGGGTCGATGCAAACTTTAAATCGAGGTAAACTTTAAATCGGTATTTGGCTTACCGTCTGGTGTCTGCTGTCTCCCTGTTGCTGAAGTGGAGCTTTAAATGTCTGCCAGCTTGTTTAATCGCTCCTTACAGCAAGCTGGTTTGAATTTCGCGGGAGTTCCAAAGATCGCGGGAGTTAACACTCTGTTCCGCAATTTCCTTCGGTGTAGCTTTCGGCGATAAAGGTAATTGTTCCTTTACTGTAAGAATTTTTTCTCTTTCTCTGTATGGCCATACAGTATTATCGGAGGCTTTTCAATGCAGGTACATCACTTGTTTCACCATAAGCGTTTCGGGTAGATTCACTCTCCCTTCCTCGGTGGTGGAGTGTCTGCCTGCCTGGCCTCCATTTTTATCCATTTCTTAATTACTTCCCAAATCTCAAACACCTGTTGTTCATACTATTCCCAATTGGTCAGAATATCCTCCCACATAATCAGGGGATAATTCTATACAGCATTGATGTCTTTTTCTTACTTGCGGTTTCCATGTGTTTTTTTAGGGACACATGCGTTTTTTTGCCCAAATGTCCCAATTGGTGTGATATACTATTGTATGAAATATAAGCTTAATATCTGATTGCTAACACATATAAAATCACATTTTAATGATAAAATGTTATTAAACAAATTATTAAGATTAAGATCCTGATATAAAACTATAAATAATGCCCAACATCTATGGTGGATGTGAGGAATCTTGAAAGTTGGAGTTTTCTAGGATTCTTGGAATTTAATATAATTCTTGGAATTTGATAGAGAAGAAAGGAAGGGTATCTAGGAGCCAAGGACACGTCGCAGCGCCGATAAACGGCCTGACATGCGACGTGCCGTCGGCTACGAGACACCCAACCTACATAAATCCAAAAATTTCCAACTCCGAATTAAGACCTTTCGGTTGTAGAGATCCAAATTCATAAATACGTCTGGATTCTATCCTAGACATTTGTCTAATAAAGTCACCGCCTCTCCAGTGTTTCTCCACCTTCTCCAGTGCCACAAACACCAGACTAGATGGATCCTGATTGTGTACATCCTGATAATGTTTTGATAGGGAATGTTTATCGTACCCCTTCCTGATGTTAGCAATATGCTCGGCCACTCTTTTTTTGAATGGCCTCTTGGTACGTCCTATATATTGTCTATTGCAAGGACACTGGAGAAGGTAGATAACTCCACTGGAGTCACATGTAAGACAATCTTCTATCTCCCAATTAAAATCATTCTAAGTCGAGGGGAGAGTGGTCGTCAGGCGGGGTTTTTTATTCATTCTACAACCCATGCACCTTCCACATTTATAAAAACCCTTTAGACTCAGCCAGGTTCCTGAAAGACTCAACTTATTTTGTTTCCACAATTTTACAGTAGGGGCCACCTTGATACCTAGATTAGGTGCCCTAGTGAAGGTAATCGTCAGAACAGTCGGAAGTAAATGTCCCACAATTTTGTCATTCAACACGTGGTGCCAATGGGTTTTAATGATCTTCTGAATCTTCCTATAATTCTCATTAAATGGAAGAACAACCCTAATGGCTTCTTCTTTATTTTGTGTTTTATCTTTCTCATTTTTATTTTTGTTGTCTTCCTTCTCAAAGAACTCTCGTCTAATTTGGTTGAGTGACTCCTCCACTAAGTTTTCAGGATATTCCTTTTCAATAAATTGTCTTTTCATCTCAATGGCTTCCATCTCAAAAGTATGTCCCTCTGTGCAGTTCCGTTTTATCCTACGGAACTGACCAGAGGGAACATTTGTCAGCCATCTCGGCAGGTGACAGCTAGATAAATCAATATAGCTAATTTCTAGCTGTGGGTTTGCGAAATGTCTCACATATGTATTTGTTATCAGATTTTCTGATTAGTAAATCCAAGAATTCGGTGCTCTCCTGTATGCTTGAGATAAAGACCAGATTTAAGTTATTAATATTAATTATTTCTAGGAATTTTTCCAATTCTTCTTTACTTCGTTTCCAGATGAAGATCACATCATCTATGTAATGGCGCCACAGGGCCAGATCCGTCCCCAGCCTCGGCCTAATGTGGTTGTAATCCCACTCGGCCAAGAATAAATTAGCATAGCTGGGGGCGAATCTGGTCCCCATGGCGGTACCCCACTTCTACAAGAAGAATTCCCCCTTCAAAGAAGAAGTAGTTGTGGCTCAGGATATACTCTATTCCTTTCGTTATAAACTCTTTTTCATCTCTTGTTAATTGCATTTTTACAGCATAATTTCCTTGCTGATAATCAATCACAGTATAAAGTGATTGAATATCAAGTGTGCCCATAATCCACTCAGACTGGACAGGTGAACTAGGTTTTCCAGAATCTGTATGATTTGGGTAGTATCCTTGATATAGGAATTGGTTTTCTTAACTGTTGGCTGTAACTGCACATCTATATATTTGGATAGGTTGGATGTGATAGATCCAATCCCTGAGACTATAGGACGTCCTGGGGGATCATTCGGATTTTTATGAACTTTAGGCAGGCAGTAGAAGCATGGTAGCCTCCTCTGCGTGCCCAAAATAAAATCCAGTTCCTGCTGTGATATTGTATCATTGTCCAATCCGTCCGTACTGTATCTCCTGAGCTCCAACTCAAATCTCTCAAGGAGGTCTCCCCCCAAATCAAATTCCAAGAATTTATATTAAATTCCAAGAATCCTAGAAATCTCCAACTTTCAAGATTCCTCACATCCACCATAGATGTTGGGCATTATTTATAGTTTTATATCAGGATCTTAATCTTAATAATTTGTTTAATAACATTTTATCATTAAAATGTGATTTTATATGTGTTAGCAATCAGATATTAAGCTTATATTTCATACAATAGTATATCACACCAATTGGGACATTTGGGCAAAAAAACGCATGTGTCCCTAAAAAAACGCATGGAAACCGCAAGTAAGAAAAATACATCAATGCTGTATAGAATTATCCCCTGATTATGTGGGAGGATTTCCTGACCAATTGGGAATAGTATGAACAACAGGTGTTTGAGATTTGGGAAGTAATTAAGAAATGGATAAAAATTGAGGCCAGGCAGGCAGACACTCGACCACTGAGGAAGGGAGAGTGAATCTACCCGAAACGCGTATGGTCAAACAAGTGATCTACCTGCATTGAAAAGCCTCCGATAATACTGTATGGCCATACAGAGAAAGAGAAAAAATTCTTACAGTAAAGGAACAATTACCTTTATCGTCGAAAGCTGCACCGAAGGAAATTGCGGAACAGCGTGTTAACTCCCGCGATCTTTGGAACTCCCGCAAAATTCAAACCAGCTTGCTGTAAGGAGCTATTAAACAAGCCGGCAGACATTTAAAGCTCCACTTCAGCAACAGGGAGACAGCAGACACCAGACGGTAAGCCAAATACCGATTTAAAGTTTACCTCGATTTAAAGTTTGCATCGACCTTAAAAGGAAATGTCATAAGAGACTTTTATCAGGATTCCTGTGGATATTTTATAAATGCATGGCGCTCCCAGGGTAAATACACCTACAATATTTAAAGTGACACTCAATTTCCCAATCTGGGATAGAGCCATAGAGGAAATACCTCCCCCTTTTCAATAACAGCATACATAAGACTTGGACAATACTTCAAGTTTTTGGTGTGATATATATCATTGGATTTATCGACTATATATTATTGAATAGTATCGAATATTTTATCATCTAATATTTTATCGAATACTTTACCATTGAAGACAATATTGAATATATTATCGATTATATCTACCATAGTATATGTGATTGTATTTTTGTATTTTCTGTATGTTATTATTTTCAGCATACTGTTTTTATAATTTCATTACTTGAATTTTATGGGGACTTATTAATAAATATTTTCTGCATATGTCAATTTGGTTGCCAAGTGTATGAGTGCCCGATCATTTTTCTATTGTTACATTTGCTTTTTAACAGAGGGTGGGGTGATTCCCTCTATATGAGCTTGTAGCACCATACAGTAACTACTTGAGAGTGAGCTACCACAACCTATTACTATTTTCAAAATACCAGAGTTGTCAGAAATAGGTCAGAACCAGACGAGCGTCACACTACCACACGTGAAACAGAGAGTGGTCAGAAGACAAGCTGGGGTCAGAGACACAAAGGAATCTATCAGCGATGCAAGAAACCTAGCTAGTGTGCCAAACACAGACTATCACTGGCAATGGTGTAGGAAGGGATTTAAATAGAGCGATGAGTCTGATCAGAACCTAATAGGTCCATGAATCAGTGCTCCATTAGTCAGAAACACTAGCACACTGTAATAGAGCAGCTGAGCATTCAGCCCACTGCTAATCTCTCCCAGCACACGCCAGCTGCGAAGAGAAACAGAGCATTGCATCCTGTTGCTAAGGATGCGGATGCGTCACCAGGTTTCATAGCTCAGCAGCAAGTCTCTCCCGATGCAGCTATGCCGAGGTTGAGGATTGCACCGCTGGAGCCCGGACAAGTAAGTTTGTTACAGTTGGTTCACCCTTTGCATCTAAAACAGCTTCCACTCTTCTAGGAAGGCGTTCTACAGGATTATGACGTGTGTATGTGGGAATTTTGTGAAGTCAGACGCTAATGGTAGATGAGACGGCCTGGCTCGCAATTTCCATTCTTGTTCATTGCAAAGGTGTTGGATGGGGTGGAGGTGGAGCTGTATGCAGGCCATTCTAGTTCTTCCACCTCAAACTCCCCCAACAATGCCTTTAAGGACCTTGCTTTGTGCACTGGGACACAGTCGTGCTGGAACAGAAAACAGCCTTCCCCAAACTGTCCCCACAAAGTTGGAAGCCTTCAATTTTCCAAAATGTATTGGTATGCTGAAGCGTTAAAAATTCTATTCACTGGAAGTAAGGGGGGTAGGCCAACCCCTGAAGAATAACCCCAGTACATTTTCCCTCCTCCACCAAATGCTACAGTCGGCACAATACACTCAGGCAGGTAACGTTCTCCCAGGTTTCAACAGATAAAAACTCGACCATCAGGTTGCCAGATAGAGAAGTATGATTTATCACTCCACAGAACATGTTTCCAATGCTTCAGAGCCCAGTGGTGCCATGCTTTACATCAATCCATCTGGCATTTGCTTGATAATGTAAAGCTTGCATGCAGCTGTTCGGCCATGGAAATTCATGCCATTTTTGTGCTGATGTTAATGCCAGAGAAGGTTTGGACTCTGCAGTTATTGGGTCAGCAGGACGTTGATGACTTTTATGCACTATGCACCTTTACACTCGGTAACCTCACTCTGTAAATTTACAAGGTCTGCCACTTGATGGCTAAGTTGCTCTGGTTCCTAAATGCTTCCACTTTCCAATAATACCACTCACAGGTCATGGTGGAACATTTAGGAGGGAAGAAATTTCACACACTGACTTGTTGCAGCGGTGACATCCTATTTCAGGACCACAATTCAGTGAGCTCTTAGAATGGACCATTCTTTCACAAATGTTTGTAAAGGAAGACTGCATGGGTAGGGGCTGGATTTTATACACCTGTGGCAATGAGTCTGAATGAAACACTTGAATTCAACGGAAAAAAGGTGTGTCCCAATACTTTTGTCCATATAGTATAGGGCTGCAAAGGAGCTGTACAAATTAAATAGTAGGATATTTTTAAATAAGACTATTTGTAAAGTTGACTAAAAAAATGCAAGAGTATCCCTATCCTATCGTACCCACAACAAAATAAAGCTTGGTTAGAAGTGAAGTATCCCCGCAAGTAGTCTTAATTGATAAATATATACCGTATTTTTCGCCCTATAAGACGCACCGGCCCATAAGACGCACCTAGGTTTTTGGGGAGGAAAACAAGAAAAAAAATATTTTTAACCAAAAGGTGTGCTGTGTGTTTGGTGGGTTTGGAACTAATGGTGGTCTTTGGATGGCACTATTACTGGAGATCTGTGGATGACGGACACTGTTATGGGGGGATCTGTGGATGATGGACACTGTTATGAGGGGATCTGTGGATGACGGACACTGTTATGGGGGGATCTGTGGATGACTGGCACTGTTATGGGGGGATCTGTGGATGACTGGCACTGTTATGGGGGGATCTGTGGATGATTGACACTGTTATGGGGGGATCTGTGGATGACTGACACTGTTATGGGGGATCTGTGGATGACTGACACTGTTATGGGGGGGATCTGTGGCTTGCACTGTTACAGGGGGATGTGTGGATGGCACTGTTACAGGGGGGATCTGTGGATGGCACTAATACAGGGGGGATCTGTGGATGGCACTGTTACAGGGGGGATCTGTGGATGGCACTGTTACAGGGGGGATCTGTGGATGGCACTGTTACAGGGGGGATCTGTGGATGGCACTGTTACAGGGGGGATCTGTGGATGGCACTGTTACAGGGGGGATCTGTGGATGGCACTGTTACAGGGGGGATCTGTGGATGGCACTGTTACAGGGGGGATCTGTGGATGGCACTGTTACAGGGGGGATCTGTGGATGGCACTGTTACAGGGGGATCTGTGGATGGAACTGTTACAGGGGGGATCTGTGGGTGGCACTGTTACAGGGGGGATCTGTGGGTGGCACTGTTATATATGTGCCATCCACAGACCCCCCACCCCATAACAGTGCCATCCACAGACCCCCCCAGCCCATAACTGTGCCATCCACAGACCCCCCCAGCCCATAACTGTGCCATCCACAGATGTCCCCCATAAAAATGTCATCCACAGATCCCCCCCCCCCACCGCCGCCACTCCGGTATACTAATATAAGATGTCTTATTCAATTAATAGTTATTAAACATGCCCCCCAACTTCTAATAGTACCTTACATCCTAACCGCTTCTGTACAATGCCGGCAGGCAGGCCGGGCGGCCGGCGCGTCCCTCACTGACGTCACTTGCCTGCGCCGCCTGCTTCATTCATAAAGTAGGCGGCGCAGGCACGTGACATCAGGGAGTTACGCTGCCGCCCGCCCGGCCTGCCTGCCTGCATTCTACAGAAGCGGTTAGGATGTAAGGTACTATTTAATAACTATTAATTGAATAAGACATCTTATATTAGTATACCGGAGCGGCGGGGCGGGGCAATACTACACTGACTGCACCGCCGCTATTGCCGGCCCCCAGCTCCTCCTCCCAGTCCCTCCCCGAGTCCCCGCTCGCTCGTACATCGCAGCTTGCGATGTAAAACTGCAAGCATTCACCCCATAAGACGCAGGGACATTTTCCCCCCATTTTGGGGGGAGAAAAAGTGCGTCTTATGGGGCGAAAAATACGGTATCTTTTTTCTCTACTGCTCCAATGCAAACATGTATGTTTCACAAAAAAACTCTGTGTAGTCTGAGCCTGCAGTCAAATTGGCTTCTACGTATCTGCTAACTACCAAATGTATTGCTAGTAACGTGACCTCCTGAACTGATCCCGGCTAGTTGACCCGCCTCGCCCTTCTGTTTTTGGTGGTACCTTGCTTTTTCCACCTCTCTGTCCGCTCGAGTGCTACCTCATTGGCTGTCCGCTT